>NC_142168.1:74363028-74437623 GCF_029865625.1 Vigna umbellata | reverse complement strand
GCAGTGACGAGTTGACAAAGTTGACGAAGTTGAAAAAAGTTGAGGAATAGTGGACGAAGTGGACGAAGCGGACGAAGTGGACGAAGTGGAGGAAGTGAAGGAAGTGGAGGAAGTGGACGATGTGGAGGAAGTGGAGGAAGTGGAGGAGGTGGACGAAGTGGACGAAGTGGAGGAAGTGGACGAAGTGGAGGAAGTGGGACGAACTGGAGGAAGTGGAGGAAGTGGTGGAAGTGGAGGAAGTGGAGGAAGTTGACAAACTGGACGAAGCGGAGGAAGTGGAGGAAGTGGAGGAAGTGACAAACTGGACGAAGCGGAGGAAGTGGAGGAAGTGGAGGAAGTTGACGAAGTGGTCGAAGTGGACAAAGTGACGAAGTGGAAGAAGTGAACCAAGTGGTTGAAGTGGACGAAGTGGACGAAGTTGACGAAGAGGAGGAAGTTCAATAAGTGGAGGAAGTGGAGCAAGTGGAGGAAGTGAAGGAAGTGGACGAAGTTGACCAAGTTGACGAAGTGGACGAAGTGGACGAAGTGGACGAAGTGGACGAAGTGGAGGAAGTGGAGGAAGTGGACGAAGTTCAGGAAGTGGAAGAAGTGGAAGAAGTGGACGAAGTGCACGAAGTGGATGAAGTGGACGAAGTGGAGGAAGTGGAGGAAGTGGAGGAAGTTCAGGAAGTGGAAGAAGTGGACGAAGTGCACGAAGTGGACGAAGTGGAGGAAGTGGAGGAAGTGGAGGAAGTTGACGAAGTGGACGAAGTGGACGAAGTGGAAGAAGAGAACAAAGTGGATGAAGTGGACGAAGTGGACGAAGTTGACGAAGAGGAGGAAGTTGAATAAGTGGAGGAAGTGGAGCAAGTGGAGCAAGTGGAGCAAGTGAAGGAAGTGAAGGAAGTGGACGAAGTGGACGAAGTTGACCAAGTTGAAGAAGTGGACGAAGCGGACGAAGCGGACAAAGTTGATGAAGTGGAGTAATTGGAGGAAGTGGACGAAGTAGACGAAGTGGAGGAAGTGGAGGAAGTGGAGGAAGTGCACGAAGTTGACGAAATTGACGAAGTGGGGGAAGTGGAGGAAGTGGAGGAAGTGGAGGAAGTGGAGGAAGTTGACGAAGGGGAAGAAGTTGACGAAGTGGACGAAGTTGACGAAGTGGACGAAGTGCACGAAGTTGACGAAGTGGAGGAACTAGCGGAAGTGGAGGAAATTGATGAAGTGGAAGAAGTTGACAAATTGGACGAAGTTGACGAAGTGGAGGAAGTTGACGAAGTGGAGGAAGTGGAGGAAGTGGAGGAAGAGGAGGAACTGGAGGAACTGGAGGAAGTGGACGAAGTTAACGAAGTGGAGGAAGTGGACGACGTTGACAAAGTGGGGGAAGTTGACGAAGTGGAGGAAGTGGACGAAGTGCACGACGTTGAGGAAGTGGACGAAGTGGACGAAGTGGAGGAGGTGGAGGAAGTGGAGGAAGTGGACGAAGTGAAGGAAGTGGAGCAAGTGGAGGAAGTGGAGGAAGTTGACAAAGTTGACGAAGTGGAGGAAGTGGAGGAAGTGTAGAAAGTGGAGGAAGTGGACGAAGTGGAAGAAGTGGAGGAAGTTGACGACGTGGACGAAGTGGACGAAGTTGACGAAGTGGAGGAAGTGGAGGAAGTGTAGGAAGTGGAGGAAGTGGAGGAAGTGGAGGAAGTGGAGGAAGTGGAGGAGGTGGAGGAAGTGGAGGAAGTGGACGAAGTGGAGAAAATGGAGGAAGTGGACAAAGTTGACGAAGTGGACGAATGTTCAGGAAGTGGACGAAGTGGACGAATTGGAAGAAGTCGACGAAGTGGACGAAGATGACGAAGTGGAGGAAGTGGACGAAGTGGAGGAAGTTGACGAAGTGGAGGAAGTGGAGGAAGAGGAGGAAGTGGAGGAACTGGAGGAAGTGGACGAAGTTAACGAAGTGGAGGAAGTGCACGAAGTGGACGAAGTGGACCACGTTGACAAAGTGGAGGAAGTTGAGGAAGTGGAGAAAGTGGACGAAGTGCACGAAGTTGAGGAAGTGGACGAAGTGGACGAAGTGGACGAAGTGGAGGAAGTGGAGGAAGTGGAGGAAGTGGAGGAAGTGGAGCAAGTGGAGGAAGTGAAGGAAGTGGAGGAAGTGGAGGACGTGGAGGAAGTGGACGTAGTGGACGATGTGGAGGAAGTTGACGAAGTGGAGGAAGTGGAAGAAGTGGAGGAAGTGGACGACGTGGACGAAGTGGACGAAGTTGACGAAGTGGAGGAAGTGGAGGAAGTGGACGAAGTGGAGGAAGTGGAGAAAGTGGAGGAAGTGGACAAAGTTGACGAAGTGGACGAAGTGGAGGAAGTGGAGGAAGTGGAGGAAGTGGACAAAGTGGACGAATTGGAAGAAGTCGACGAAGTGGACGAAGATGACGAAGTGGACAAAGTTGACGAAGTGGAGGAAGTGGACGAAGTGAAGGAAGTGGAGGAAGTTGACGAAGTGGACGAACTTCACGAAGTTGACGAAGTGGACGAAGTGGAGGATGTGGAGGAAGTTGACGAAGTGGAAGAAGTGGACGAAGTGGACGAAGTGAACCAATTGGATGAAGTGGACGAAGTAGACGAAGAGGAGGAAGTGGATTAAGTGGAGGAAGTGGAGGAGGTGAAGGAAATGAAGGAAGTGAAGGAAGTAGACGAAGTTGACCAAGATGACGAAGTTGACGAAGTGGACGAAGGGGACGAAGCGGACGAAGTGGACGAAGGTGACGAAGTGGAGGAAGTGGAGGAAGTGGATGAAGTTGACGAAGTCGAGGAAGTGGAGGAAGTTGACGAAGTGGACGAAGTGGACGAAGTTGACGAAGTGGAGGAAGTGGAGGAAGTTGAAGAAGTGGATGAAGTGCAAGAAGTGAACCAAGTGGATGAAGTGGACGAAGTTGACGAAGAGGAGGAAGTTGAATAAGTGGAGGAAGTGGAGCAAGTGGAGCAAGTGGAGGAAGTGAAGGAAGTGGACGAAGTGGAAGAAGTTGACAAAGTTGACGAAGTTGAAAAAGTTGAGGAAGTGGACGAAGTGGACGAAGCGGACGAAGTTGACGAAGTGGAGGAAGTGGAGGAAGTGGACGATGTGGAGGAAGTGGAGGAAGTGGAGGAGGTGGACGAAGTGGACGGAAGTGGAGGAAGTGGAGGAAGTGGAGGAAGTGGACGAACTGGACGAAGTTGATGAAGTGGAGGAAGTGGAGGAAGTGGAGGAAGTGGTGGAAGTGGAGGAAGTGGAGGAAGTGGAGGAAGTTGACAAAGTGGACGAAGTGGACGAAGTTGACGAAGTGGAGGAAGTGGAGGAGGTGGAGGAAGTTGACGAAGTGGTCGAAGTGGACAAAGTGGACGAAGTGGAAGAAGTGAACCAAGTGGTTGAAGTGGACGAAGTGGACGAAGTTGACGAAGAGGAGGAAGTTGAATAAGTGGAGGAAGTGGAGGAAGCAGAGCAAGTGGAGGAAGTGAAGGAAGTGGACGAAGTTGACCAAGTTGACGAAGTTGACAAAGTTGACGAAGTGGACGAAGTGGACGAAGCGGACGAAGTTGACGAAGTGGAGGAAGTGGAGGAAGTGGACAAAGTGGACGAAGACGAGGAAGTGGAGGAAGTTGACGAAGTGGAGGAAGTGGTGGAAGTGGAGGAAGTGGAGGAAGTGGAGGAAGTTGACAAAGTGGACGAAGTGGACGAAGTGGAGGAAGTGGAGGAAGTGGAGGAAGTTGACGAAGTGGTCGAAGTGGACAAAGTGGACGAAGTGGAAGAAGTGAACCAAGAGGTTGAAGTGGACGAAGTTGACGAAGTTGACGAAGTTGATGAAGACGAGGAAGTTGAATAAGTGGAGGAAGTGGAGGAAGTGGATGAAGTGGACGAAGTGCACGAAGTGGACGAAGTGGACGAAGTGGAGGAAGTTCAGGAAGTGGAAGAAGTGGACGAAGTGCACGAAGTGGACGAAGTGGAGGAAGTGGAGGAAGTTGACGAAGTGGACGAAGTGGACGAAGTGGACGAAGTGGAAGAAGTGAAAAAAGTGGATGAAGTGGACAAAGTGGACGAAGTTGACGAAGAGGAGGAAGTTGAATAAGTGGAGGAAGTGGAGCAAGTGGAGCAAGTGAAGGAAGTGAAGGAAGTGGACGAAGTGGACGAAGTTGACCAAGTTGACGAAGTGGACGAAGCGGACGAAGCGGACGAAGCGGATGAAGCGGACGAAGTTGATGAAGTGGAGTAATTGGAGGAAGTGGACGAAGTGGACGAAGTAGACGAAGTGGAGGAAGTGGCTGAAGTGCAGGAAGTGCACGAAGTTGACGAAATTGACGAAGTGGGGGAAGTGGAGGAAGTTGACGAAGGGGAAGAAGTTGACGAAGTGGACGAAGTTGACGAAGTGGACGAAGTGCACGAAGTTGACGAAGTGGAAGAACTAGCGGAAGTGGAGGAAATTGATGAAGTGGAAGAAGTTGACAAATTGGACGAAGTTGACGAAGTGGAGGAAGTTGACGAAGTGGAGGAAGTGGAGGAAGTGGAGGAAGAGGAGGAACTGGAGGAACTGGAGGAAGTGAACGAAGTTAACGAAGTGGAGGAAGTGGACGACGTTGACAAAGTGGAGGAAGTTGACGAAGTGGAGGAAGTGGACGAAGTGCACGAAGTTGAGGAAGTGGACGAAGTGGACGAAGTGGAGGAGGTGGAGGAAGTGGAGGAAGTGGAGGAAGTGGAGGAAGTGGAGGAAGTGAAGGAAGTCGAGCAAGTGGAGGAAGTGGACGTAGTGGACGAAGTTGACGAAGTGGAGGAAGTGGAGGAAGTGTAGAAAGTGGAGGAAGTGGACGAAGTGGAAGAAGTGGAGGAAGTTGACGACGTGGACGAAGTGGACGAAGTTGACGAAGTGGAGGAAGTGTAGGAAGTGGAGGAAGTGGAGGAAGTGGAGGAAAGTGAGGAAGTGGAGGAGATGGAGGAAGTGGAGGAAGTGGAGGAAGTGGAGAAAGTGGACGAAGTGGACAAAGTTGACGAAGTGGACGAAGTTCAGGAAGTGGACGAACTGGACGAATTGGAAGAAGTCGACGAATGGACGAAGTTAACGAAGTGGAGGAAGTGGACGACGTTGACAAAGTGGAGGAAGTTGACGAAGTGGAGGAAGTGGACGAAGTGCACGAAGTTGAGGAAGTGGACGAAGTGGACGAAGTGGAGGAGGTGGAGGAAGTGGAGGAAGTGGAGGAAGTGGAGGAAGTGAAGGAAGTGGAGCAAGTGGAGGAAGTGGACGTAGTGGACGAAGTGGACGAAGTTGACGAAGTGGAGGAAGTGGAGGAAGTGGGCGAAGTGGAGGAAGTAGAGAAAGTGGAGGAAGTGGACAAAGTGGACGAAGTGGACGAAGTGGAGGAAGTGGAGGAAGTGGAGGAAGTGGACGAATTGGAAGAAGTCGACGAAGTGGACGAAGTTGACGAAGTGGAGGAAGTGGACGAAGTGAAGGAAGTGGAGGAAGTTGACGAAGTGGACGAACTTCACGAAGTTGACGAAGTGGAGGAAGTGGAGGAAGTGGGGGACGTTGACGAAGTGGAAGAAGTGGACGAAGTGAACCAATTGGATGAAGTGGACGAAGTAGACGAAGAGGAGGAAGTGGATTAAGTGGAGGAAGTGGAGGAACTGAAGGAAATGAAGGAAGTGAAGGAAGTAGACGAAGTTGACCAAGATGACGAAGTTGACGAAGTGGACGAAGGGGACGAAGCGGACGAAACGGACGAAGGTGACGAAGTGGAGGAAGTGGAGGAAGTGGAGGAAGTGGACGAAGTTGACGAAGTGGACGAAGTGGATGAAGTGGAGGAAGTGGAGGAAGTGGAGGAAGTGGTGGAACTGGAGGAAGTGGAGGAAGTGGAGGAAGTTGACAAAGTGGACGAAGTGGACGAAGTTGACGAAGTGGAGGAAGTGGAGGAAGTGGAGGAAGTTGACGAAGTGGTCGAAGTGGACAAAGTGGACGAAGTGCAAGAAGTGAACCAAGTGGTTGAAGTGGACGAAGTGGACGAAGTTGACGAAGAGGAGGAAGTTGAATAAGTGGAGGAAGTGGAGGAAGCAGAGCAAGTGGAGGAAGTGAAGGAAGTGGACGAAGTTGACCAAGTTGACGAAGTTGACAAAGTTGACGAAGTGGACGAAGTGGACGAAGCGGACGAAGTTGACGAAGTGGAGGAAGTGGAGGAAGTGGACAAAGTGGACGAAGTCGAGGAAGTGGAGGAAGTTGACGAAGTGGAGGAAGTGGTGGAAGTGGAGGAAGTGGAGGAAGTGGAGGAAGTTGACAAAGTGGACGAAGTTGACGAAGTGGAGGAAGTGGAGGAAGTGGAGGAAGTTGACGAAGTGGTCGAAGTGGACAAAGTGGACGAAGTGGAAGAAGTGAACCAAGCGGTTGAAGTGGACGAAGTGGACGAAGTTGACGAAGAGGAGGAAGTTGAATAAGTGGAGGAAGTGGAGCAAGTGGAGCAAGTGGAGGAAGTAAAGGAAGTGGACGAAGTTGACCAAGTTGACGAAGTTGACAAATTTGACGAAGTGGACGAAGCGGACGAAGTTGACGAAGTGGACGAAGTGGAGGAAGTGGAGGAACTGGACGATGTGGAGGAAGTGAAGGAAGTGGAGGAAGTGGAGGAAGTGGAGGAAGTGGACGAAGTGGAGAAAGTGGAGGAAGTGGACAAAGTTGACGAAGTGGACGAAGTGGAGGAAGTGGAGGAAGTGGACAAAGTGGACGAATTGGAAGAAGTCGACGAAGTGGACGAAGATGACGAAGTGGACGAAGTTGACGAAGTGGAGGAAGTGGAGGAAGTGGACGAAGTGAAGGAAGTGGAGGAAGTTGACGAAGTGGACGAACTTCACGAAGTTGACGAAGTGGAGGAAGTGGAGGAAGTTGACGAAGTGGAAGAAGTGGACGAAGTGGACGAAGTGGAGGAAGTGGAGGAAGTGGAGGAAGTGGACGAAGTGAAGGAACTGGAGGAAGTTGACGAAGTGGACGAACTTCACGAAGTTGACGAAGTGGACGAAGTGGAGGAAGTGGAGGAAGTTGACGAAGTGGACGAAGTGGACGAAGTGAACCAATTGGATGAAGTGGACGAAGTTGACGAAGAGGAGGAAGTGGATTAAGTGGAGGAAGTGGAGGAAGTGAAGGAAATGAAGGAAGTGAAGGAAGTGGACGAAGTTGACCAAGATGACGAAGTTGACGAAGTGGACGAAGGGGACGGAGCGGACGAAGCGGACGAAGGTGACGAAGTGGAGGAAGTGGAGGAAGTGGAGGAAGTGCATGAAGTGGACGAAGTTGACGAAGTGGAGGAAGTGGAGGAAGTGGAGGAAGATGACGAAGTGGACGAAGTGGACGAAGTGGACGAAGTGGACGAAGTGGACGAAGTTGACGAAGTGGAGGAAGTGGAGGAAGTTGACGAAGTGGTCGAAGTGGACGAAGTGGAAGAAGTGAACCAAGTGGATGAAGTGGACGACGTGGACGAAGTTGACGAAGAGGAGGAAGTTGAATAAGTGAAGGAAGTAGAGGAAGTGGAGCAAGTGGAGGAAGTGAAAGAAGTGGACGAAGTGGACGAAGTTGACAAAGTTGACGAAGTTGAAAAAATTGAGGAAGTGGACGAAGTGGACGAAGCGGACGAAGTGGACGAAGTGGAGGAAGTGGAGGAAGTGGAGGAAGTGGAGGAAGTGGACGATGTGGAGGAAGTGGAGGAAGTGGAGGAGGTGGACGAAGTGGACGAAGTGGAGGAAGTGGACGAAGTGGAGGAAGTGGACGAACTGGACGAAGTGGATGAAGTGGAGGAAGTGGAGGAAGTGGTGGAAGTGGAGGAAGTGGAGGAAGTGGAGGAAGTTGACAAACTGGACGAAGTGGAGGAAGTGGAGGAAGTGGAAGAAGTTGACGAAGTGGTCGAAGTGGACAAAGTGGACGAAGTGGACAAAGTGGACGAAGTCGAGGAAGTGGAGGAAGTTGACGAAGTGGAGGAAGTGGTGGAAGTGGAGGAAGTGGAGGAAGTGGAGGAAGTTGACAAAGTGGACGAAGTTGACGAAGTGGAGGAAGTGGAGGAAGTGGAGGAAGTTGACGAAGTGGTCGAAGTGGACAAAGTGGACGAAGTGGAAGAAGTGAACCAAGCGGTTGAAGTGGACGAAGTGGACGAAGTTGACGAAGAGGAGGAAGTTGAATAAGTGGAGGAAGTGGAGCAAGTGGAGCAAGTGGAGGAAGTAAAGGAAGTGGACGAAGTTGACCAAGTTGACGAAGTTGACAAATTTGACGAAGTGGACGAAGCGGACGAAGTTGACGAAGTGGACGAAGTGGAGGAAGTGGAGGAACTGGACGATGTGGAGGAAGTGAAGGAAGTGGAGGAAGTGGAGGAAGTGGAGGAAGTGGACGAAGTGGAGAAAGTGGAGGAAGTGGACAAAGTTGACGAAGTGGACGAAGTGGAGGAAGTGGAGGAAGTGGACAAAGTGGACGAATTGGAAGAAGTCGACGAAGTGGACGAAGATGACGAAGTGGACGAAGTTGACGAAGTGGAGGAAGTGGAGGAAGTTGAGGAAGTGGAGGAAGTGGAGGAAGTGGACGATGTGGAGGAAGTGGAGGAAGTGGAGGAGGTGGACGAAGTGGACGAAGTGGAGGAAGTGGACGAAGTGGAGGAAGTGGACGAACTGGACGAAGTGGATGAAGTGGAGGAAGTGGAGGAAGTGGTGGAAGTGGAGGAAGTGGAGGAAGTGGAGGAAGTTGACAAACTGGACGAAGTGGAGGAAGTGGAGGAAGTGGAAGAAGTTGACGAAGTGGTCGAAGTGGACAAAGTGGACGAAGTGGAAGAAGTGAACCAAGTGGTTGAAGTGGACGAAGTGGACGAAGTTGACGAAGAGGAGAAAGTTGAATAAGTGGAGGAAGTGGAGCAAGTGGAGGAAGTGAAGGAAGTGGACGAAGTTGACCAAGTTGACGAAGTGGAGGAAGTGGAGGAAGTGGAGGAAGTGGACGAAGTGGACGAAGTGGACGAAGTGGAGGAAGTGGAGGAAGTGGAGGAAGTGGAGGAAGTGGACGAAGTTCAGGAAGTGGAAGAAGTGGACGAAGTGCACGAAGTGGACGAAGTGGACGAAGTGGACGAAGTGGACGAAGTGGACGAAGTGGAGGAAGTGGAGGAAGTGGAGGAAGTTCAGGAAGTGGACGAAGTGCACGAACTGGACGAAGTGGAGGAAGTGGAGGAAGTGGAGGAAGCTGACGAAGTGGACGAAGTGGACGAAGTGGATGAAGTGGACGAAGTGGACTAAGTTGACGAAGAGGAGGAAGTTGAATAGGTGGAGGAAGTGGAGCAAGTGGAGCAAGTGAAGGAAGTGAAGGAAGTGGACGAAGTTGACGAAGTTGACCTAGTTGACGAAGTGGACGAAGCGGACGAAGCGGACGAAGTTGATGAAGTGGAGTAATTGGAGGAAGTGGACGAAGTGGACGAAGTAGACGAAGTGGAGGAAGTGGAGGAAGTGGAGGAAGTGCACGAAGTTGACGAAATTGACGAAGTGGGGGAAGTGGAGGAAGTTGACGAAGGGGAAGAAGTTGACGAAGTGGACGAAGTTGACGAAGTGGACGAAGTGCACGAAGTTGACGAAGTGGAGGAACTGGCGGAAGTGGAGGAAATTGATGAAGTGGAAGAAGTTGACAAATTGGACGAAGTTGACGAAGTGGAGGAAGTTGACGAAGTGGAGGAAGTGGACGAAGTGCACGAAGTTGAGGAAGTGGACGAAGTGGACGAAGTGGAGGAGGTGGAGGAAGTGAAGGAAGTGGAGGAAGTGGAGGAAGTGGAGGAAGTGGAGGAAGTGAAGAAAGTGGAGCAAGTGGAGGAAGTGGAGGAAGTGGACGTAGTGGACGAAGTGGACGAAGTTGACGAAGTTGACGAAGTGGAGGAAGTGGAGGAAGTGTAGAAAGTGGAGGAAGTGGACGAAGTGTAAGAAGTGGAGGAAGTTGACGACGTGGACGAAGTGGACGGAGTTGACGAAGTGGAGGTAGTGGAGGAAGTGTAGGAAGTGGAGGAAGTGGAGGAAGTGGAGGAAGTGGAGGAAGTGGAGGAGGTGGAGGAAGTGGAGGAAGTGGAGGAAGTGGAGGAAGTGGAGAAAGTGGAGGAAGTGGAGAAAGTTGACGAAGTGGACGAAGTTCAGGAAGTGGACGAAGTCGACGAATTGGAAGAAGTCGACGAAGTCGACGAAGATGACGAAGTGGAGGAAGTGGAGGAAGTGGACGAAGTGAAGGAAGTGGAGGAGGTTGACGAAGTGGACGAACTTCACGAAGTTGACGAAGTGGAGGAAGTGGAGGAAGTGGAGGAAGTTGACGAAGTGGAAGAAGTTGACGAAGTGGACGAAGTGGACGAAGTGAACCAATTGGATGAAGTGGACGAAGTTGACGAAGAGAAGGAAGTGGAATAAGTGGAGGAAGTGGAGGAAGTGGAGGAAATGAAGGAAGTGAAGGAAGTGGACAAAGTGGACGAAGTTGACCAAGATGACGAAGTTGACGAAGTGGACGAAGGGGACGAAGCGGACGAAGCGGACGAGGCGGACGAAGGTGACGAAATGGAGGAAGTGGACGAAGTGGACGAAGTGGACGAAATTGATGAAGTGGACGAAGTTGACGAAGTGGACGAAGTGGAGGAAGTGGAGGAAGTGGAGGAAGTGGAGGAAGTGAAGGAAGTGGAGGAAGTGGAGGAAGTGTAGGAAGTGGAGGAAGTGGTCGACACTGACGAAGTGGACGAAGTTGACGAAATTGACGAAGTGGACGAAGTGGAGAAAATGGAGGAAGTGGACAAAGTGGACAAAGTGGAGGAATTGGAGGAAGTGAACGAAGTGGAGGAAGTGGACGAAGTGGAGGAAGTTGATGAAGTGGAAGAAGTTGAGGAAGTGGACGAAGTGGTCGAAGTGGACGAAGTGGTCGAAGTTGACGAAGTGGACGAAGTGGAGGAAATGGAGGAAGTGGACGAAGTGGACAAAGTGTAGGAAATGGACGAAGTGGAGGAAGTAGACGAATTGGAGGAAGTGGAGGAAGTGGAGGTTGTGGAGGAAGTGGCAGAAGTCGACGAAGTGGACGAAGTGGACGAAGTTCAGGAAGTGGAAGAAGTGGACAAAGTGCACTAAGTGGAGCAAGTGGAGGAAGTTGACGAAGTGGTCGAAGTGCACAAAGTGAACGAGGTGGATGAACTGGACGAATTTGACAAAGAGGAGGAAATTGAATAAGTGGAGGAAGTGGAGGAAGTGAAGGAAGTGGACGAAGTGGACGAAGTTGACCAAGTTGACGAAGTTGACCAAGTGGACGAAAACGACGAAGTTGACGAAGTGGACGAAGTGGACGAAGTGGAGGAAGTGGAGGAAGTGGACGACGTTGACGAAGTGGACGAAGTTGACAAAGTGGAGGAAGTGAGAGAAATGGACGAAGTGGAGGAAGTGGACGAAGTGGAGGAAGTGGAGGAAGTGTAGGAAGTAGAAGAAGTGGACGAAGTGCAGGAAGTGGAGGAAGTGGTCGACGTTGACGAAGTGGACGAAGTTGACGAAATTGACGAAGTGGACGAAGTGGAGAAAATGGAGGAAGTGGACAAAGTGGAGGACGTGGACGAAGTGGAGGAAGTGAACGAAGTGGAGGAAGTGGAGGAAGTGGAGGAAGTGGAGGAAGTGGAGGAAGTGGGAGAAGTTGAGGAAGTGCACGAAGTGGTCGAAGTGGACGAAGTGGTCGAAGTTGACGAAGTGGACGAAGTGGAGGAAATGGAGGAAGTGGACGAAGTTGACAAAGTGTAGGAAATGGACGAAGTGGGCGAAGTTGACAAAGTGGACGAAGTGGACGAAGTTGACGAAGTGGAGGAAGTGGAGGAAGTGGAGGAAGTGGAGGAAGTGGAGGAAGTGGACGAAGTGGACGAAGTTCAGGAAGTGGAAGAAGTGGACGAAGTGCACGAAGTGGAGGAAGTGGAGGAAGTGGAGGAAGTGGAGGAGGTTGACGAAGTGGACGAAGTGGAAGAAGTGAACCAAGTGGATGAAGTGGACCAAGTGGACGAAGTTGACGAAGAGGATGAAGTTGAATAAGTGGAGGAAGTGGAGGAAGTGGAGGAAGTGGAGCAAGTGGAGGAAGTGAAGGCAGTGGACGAAGTTGACCCAAGTTGACGAAGTTGACGAAGTGGATGAAGTGGACGAAGTCGACGAAGCGGACGAAGTTGATGAAGTGGAGGAAGTGGACGAAGTAGACGAATTAGACGAAGTGGAGGAAGTGGAGGAAGTGCACGAAGTTGACGAAATTGACGAAGTGGGGGAAGTGGAGGAAGTGGAGGAAGTTGACGAAGGGGAAGAAGTTGACGAAGTGGACGAAGTTGACGAAGTGCACGAAGTTGACGAAGTGGAGGAACTGGAGGAACTGGAGGAAATTTACGAAGTGGAAGAAGTTTACAAATTGGACAAAGTTGACGAAGTGGAGGAAGTTGACGAAGTGGAGGAAGTGGAGGAAGTGCAGGCAGAGGAGGAAGTGGAGGAACTGGAGGAAGTGGACGAAGTTAACGAAGTGGAGGAAGTGGAGGAAGTGGACGACGTTGACAAAGTGGAGGAAGTTGACGAAGTGGAGGAAGTGGACGAAGTGCACGAAGTTGAGGAAGTGGACGAAGTGGAGGAGGTGGAGGAAGTGGACGAAGTGGAGGAAGTGAAGGAAGTGGAGGAAGTGGAGGAAGTGGAGGAAGTGGAGGAAGTGGACGAAGTGGACGAAGTTGACGAAGTTGACGAAGTGGACAAAGTGGAGGAAGTTGACGAAGTGGAGGAAGTGGAGGAATTGGAAGAAGTGGAGGAAGTGGACGACGTGGACGAAGTGGACGAAGTTGACGAAGTGGAGGAAGTGGAGGAAGTGTAGGAAGTGGAGGAAGTGGAGGAAGTGGAGGAAGTGGAGGAGGTGGAGGAAGTGGAGGAAGTGGACGAAGTGGAGAAAGTGGAGGAAGTGGACAAAGTTGACGAAATGGACGAAGTTCAGGAAGTGGAGGAAGTGGACGAAGTGGACGAATTGGAAGAAGTCGACGAAGTGGACGAAGATGACGAAGTGGACGAAGTTGACGAAGTGGAGGAAGTGGAGGAAGTGGACGAAGTGAAGGAAGTGGAGGAAGTTGACGAAGTGGACAAACCTCACGAAGTTGACGAAGTGGACGAAGTGGAGGAATTGGAGGAAGTTGACGAAGTGGAAGAAGTTGACGAAGTGGACGAAGTGGACGAAGTCGACGAAGTGAACCAATTGGATGAAGTGGACAAAGTTGACGAAGAGGAGGAAGTGGAATAAGTGGAGGAAGTGAAGGAAGTGGACGAAGTTGACCAAGTTGACGAAGTGGACAAAGTGGACGAAGTGGACGAAGCGGACGAAGCTGACGAAGTGGACGACGTGGAGGAAGTAGACGAAGTGGAGGAAGTGGAGGAAGTGGAGGAAGTGGAGGAAGTGAAGGAAGTGTAGGAAGTGGACGAAATGCAGGAAGTGGAGGAAGTGGAGGAAGTGGAGGAAGTTGACAAAGTGGACGAAGTGGACGAAGTTGACGAAGTGGAGGAAGTGGAGGAAGTGGAGGAAGTTGACGAAGTGGTCGAAGTGGACAAAATTGACGAAGTGGAAGAAGTGAACCAAGTGGTTGAAGTGGACGAAGTGGACGAAGTTGACGAAGAGGAGGAAGTTGAATAAGTGGAGGAAGTGGAGCAAGTGGAGGAAGTGAAGGAGGTCTACGAAGTTGACCAAGTTGACGAAGTTGACAAAGTTGACGAAGTGGACGAAGTGGACGAAGCCGACGAAGTTGACGAAGTGGAGGAAGTGGAGCAAGTGGACGATGTGGAGGAAGTGAAGGAAGTGGAGCAAGTGGACGAAGTGGAGGAAGTGGAGGAAGTGGAGGAAATGGACGAAGTGGACGAAGTTGACGAAGTGGACGAAGTGGACGAAGTGGACGAAGTGGACGAAGTGGACGAAGTGGAGGAAGTGGAGGAAGTGGACGAAGTTCAGGAAGTGGAAGAAGTGGACGAAGTGGACGAAGTGGAGGAAGTGGAGGAAGTGGAGGAAGTTGACGAAGTGGATGAAGTAGACGAAGTGGACGAAGTGGAAGAAGTGAACCAAGTGGATGAAGTGGACGAAGTTGACGAAGAGGAGGAAGTTGAATAAGTGGAGGAAGTGGATCAAGTGGAGGAAGTGGAGGAAGTGGACAAAGTGAAGGAAGTGGAGGAAGTTGACAAAGTGGACGAACTTCACGAAGTTGACGTGGTGGACGAAGTGGAGGAAGTGGAGGAAATTGACGAAGTGGAAGAAGTGGACGAAGTGGACGAAGTGAACCAATTGGATGAAGTGGATGAAGTTGACGAAGAGGAGGAAGTGGATTAAGTTGAGGAAGTGGAGGAAGTGAAGGAAATGAAGGAAGTGAAGGAAGTGGACGAAGTTGACCAAGATGACGAAGTTGACGAAGTGGACGAAGGGGACGAAGCGGACGAAGCGGATGAAGGTGACGAAGTGGAGGAAGTGGAGGAAGTGGATGAAGTGGACGAAGTTGACGAAGTCGAGGAAGTTGAGGAAGTTGACGAAGTGGACGAAGTGGACGAAGTTGACGAAGTGGAGGAAGTGGAGGAAGTTGACGAAGTGGTCGAAGTGGACGAAGTGGAAGAAGTGAACCAAGTGGATGAAGTGGACGACGTGGACGAAGTTGACGAAGAGGAGGAAGTTGAATAAGTGGAGGAAGTAGAGGAAGTGGAGCAAGTGGAGGAAGTGAAGGAAGTGGACGAAGTGGACGAAGTTGACAAAGTTGACGAAGTTGAAAAAGTTGAGGAAGTGGACGAAGTGGACGAAGCGGACGAAGTTGAGGAAGTGGAGGAAGTGGAGGAAGTGGACAAAGTTGACGAAGTGGACGAAGTGGACGAAGTGGACGAAGTTCAGGAAGTGGAGGAAGTGGAGGAAGTGGATGAATTGGAAGAAGTCGACGAAGTGGACGAAGATGACGAAATGGAGGAAGTTGACGAAGTGGAGGAAGTGGAGGAAGTGGACGAAGTGAAAGAAGTGGAGGAAGTTGACGAAGTGGACGAAGTTGACGAAGTGGAGGAAGTGGAGGAAGTGGAGGAAGTTGACGAAGTGGAAGAAGTTGACGAAGTGGACGAAGTGGACGAAGTTGACGAAGTAGACAAAGTGGACGAAGTGCACGAAGTTGACGAAGTGGAGGAACTGGATGAACTGGTGGAAATTTACGAAGTGGAAGAAGTTGACAAAGTGGACGAAGTGGAGGAAGCTGACGAAGTGGTGGAAGTTGACGAAGTGGAGGAAGTGGAGGAAGTGGAGGAAGTGGAGGAAGTGGAGGGAGTGGACGACGTTGACAAAGTGGAGCAAGTTGACGAAGTGGAGGAAGTGGAGGAAGTGCCGAAAGTTGAGGAAGTGGACGACGTTGACGAAGTGGTCGAAGTTGACGAAGTGGACGAAGTGGAGGAAATGGAGGAAGTGGACGAAGTGGACAAAGTGGAGGAACTGTAGGAAGTGGACAAAGTGGACGAAGTTGACGAAGTGGAGGAAGTTGACGAAGTGGAGGAAGTGGAGGAAGTGGAAGAAGTGGAGGAAGTGGAGGAAGTGGACGACGTTGACGAAGTGGACGAAGTTGACGAAGTGGAGGAAGTGGAGGAAGTGGAGGACGTGGAGGAAGTGTAGGAAGTGGAGGAAGTGGAGGAAATGGAGGAAGTGGGGGAGGTGGAGGAAGTGGACGAAGTGGACGAAGTGAAGAAAGTGGAGGAAGTAGACAAAGTTGATGAAGTGGACGAAGTTCAGGAAGTGGAGGAAGTGGACGAAGTGGACGAATTGGAAGAAGTCGACGAAGTGGACGAAGATGACGAAGTGGACGAAGTTAACGAAGTGGAGGAAGTGGAGGAAGTGGACGAAGTGAAGGAAGTGGAGGAAGTTGACGAAGTGGACGAAGTGGAGGAAGTGGAGGAAGTTGACGAAGTGGAAGAAGTTGACAAAGTGGACGAAGTGAACCAATTGGATGAAGTCGATGAAGAGGAGGAAGTTGAATAAGTGGAGGAAGTGGAGGAAGTGGAGGAAGTGAAGGAAGTGAAGGAAGTGGATGAAGTGGACGAAGTTGACGAAGTGGACGAAGTGGACGAAGTTGACGAAGTGGTCGAAGTGGACGAAGTGGAAGAAGTGAACCAAGTGGATGAAGTGGACGACGTGGACGAAGTTGACGAAGAGGAGGAAGTTGAATAAGTGGAGGAAGTAGAGGAAGTGGAGCAAGTGGAGGAAGTGAAGGAAGTGGACGAAGTGGACGAAGTTGACAAAGTTGACGAAGTTGAAAAAGTTGAGGAAGTGGACGAAGTGGACGAAGCGGACGAAGTTGAGGAAGTGGAGGAAGTGGAGGAAGTGGACAAAGTTGACGAAGTGGACGAAGTGGACGAAGTGGACGAAGTTCAGGAAGTGGAGGAAGTGGATGAATTGGAAGAAGTCGACGAAGTGGACGAAGATGACGAAATGGAGGAAGTTGACGAAGTGGAGGAAGTGGAGGAAGTGGACGAAGTGAAAGAAGTGGAGGAAGTTGACGAAGTGGACGAAGTTGACGAAGTGGAGGAAGTGGAGGAAGTGGAGGAAGTTGACGAAGTGGAAGAAGTTGACGAAATGGACGAAGGTGACGAAGTGGACGAAGTGGACGAAGTTGACGAAGTAGACAAAGTGGACGAAGTGCACGAAGTTGACGAAGTGGAGGAACTGGATGAACTGGTGGAAATTTACGAAGTGGAAGAAGTTGACAAAGTGGACGAAGTGGAGGAAGCTAACGAAGTGGTGGAAGTTGACGAAGTGGAGGAAGTGGAGGAAGTGGAGGAAGTGGAGGAAGTGGAGGGAGTGGACGACGTTGACAAAGTGGAGCAAGTTGACGAAGTGGAGGAAGTGGAGGAAGTGCCGAAAGTTGAGGAAGTGGACGACGTTGACGAAGTGGTCGAAGTTGACGAAGTGGACGAAGTGGAGGAAATGGAGGAAGTGGACGAAGTGGACAAAGTGGAGGAACTGTAGGAAGTGGACAAAGTGGACGAAGTTGACGAAGTGGAGGAAGTTGACGAAGTGGAGGAAGTGGAGGAAGTGGAAGAAGTGGAGGAAGTGGAGGAAGTGGACGACGTTGACGAAGTGGACGAAGTTGACGAAGTGGAGGAAGTGGAGGAAGTGGAGGACGTGGAGGAAGTGTAGGAAGTGGAGGAAGTGGAGGAAATGGAGGAAGTGGGGGAGGTGGAGGAAGTGGACGAAGTGGACGAAGTGAAGAAAGTGGAGGAAGTAGACAAAGTTGATGAAGTGGACGAAGTTCAGGAAGTGGAGGAAGTGGACGAAGTGGACGAATTGGAAGAAGTCGACGAAGTGGACGAAGATGACGAAGTGGACGAAGTTAACGAAGTGGAGGAAGTGGAGGAAGTGGACGAAGTGAAGGAAGTGGAGGAAGTTGACGAAGTGGACGAAGTGGAGGAAGTGGAGGAAGTTGACGAAGTGGAAGAAGTTGACAAAGTGGACGAAGTGAACCAATTGGATGAAGTCGATGAAGAGGAGGAAGTTGAATAAGTGGAGGAAGTGGAGGAAGTGGAGGAAGTGAAGGAAGTGAAGGAAGTGGATGAAGTGGACGAAGTTGACGAAGTGGACGAAGTGGACGAAGTTGACGAAGTGGTCGAAGTGGACGAAGTGGAAGAAGTGAACCAAGTGGATGAAGTGGACGACGTGGACGAAGTTGACGAAGAGGAGGAAGTTGAATAAGTGGAGGAAGTAGAGGAAGTGGAGCAAGTGGAGGAAGTGAAGGAAGTGGACGAAGTGGACGAAGTTGACAAAGTTGACGAAGTTGAAAAAGTTGAGGAAGTGGACGAAGTGGACGAAGCGGACGAAGTTGAGGAAGTGGAGGAAGTGGAGGAAGTGGACAAAGTTGACGAAGTGGACGAAGTGGACGAAGTGGACGAAGTTCAGGAAGTGGAGGAAGTGGATGAATTGGAAGAAGTCGACGAAGTGGACGAAGATGACGAAATGGAGGAAGTTGACGAAGTGGAGGAAGTGGAGGAAGTGGACGAAGTGAAAGAAGTGGAGGAAGTTGACGAAGTGGACGAAGTTGACGAAGTGGAGGAAGTGGAGGAAGTGGAGGAAGTTGACGAAGTGGAAGAAGTTGACGAAATGGACGAAGGTGACGAAGTGGACGAAGTGGACGAAGTTGACGAAGTAGACAAAGTGGACGAAGTGCACGAAGTTGACGAAGTGGAGGAACTGGATGAACTGGTGGAAATTTACGAAGTGGAAGAAGTTGACAAAGTGGACGAAGTGGAGGAAGCTGACGAAGTGGTGGAAGTTGACGAAGTGGAGGAAGTGGAGGAAGTGGAGGAAGTGGAGGAAGTGGAGGGAGTGGACGACGTTGACAAAGTGGAGCAAGTTGACGAAGTGGAGGAAGTGGAGGAAGTGCCGAAAGTTGAGGAAGTGGACGACGTTGACGAAGTGGTCGAAGTTGACGAAGTGGACGAAGTGGAGGAAATGGAGGAAGTGGACGAAGTGGACAAAGTGGAGGAACTGTAGGAAGTGGACAAAGTGGACGAAGTTGACGAAGTGGAGGAAGTTGACGAAGTGGAGGAAGTGGAGGAAGTGGAAGAAGTGGAGGAAGTGGAGGAAGTGGACGACGTTGACGAAGTGGACGAAGTTGACGAAGTGGAGGAAGTGGAGGAAGTGGAGGACGTGGAGGAAGTGTAGGAAGTGGAGGAAGTGGAGGAAATGGAGGAAGTGGGGGAGGTGGAGGAAGTGGACGAAGTGGACGAAGTGAAGAAAGTGGAGGAAGTAGACAAAGTTGATGAAGTGGACGAAGTTCAGGAAGTGGAGGAAGTGGACGAAGTGGAGGAATTGGAAGAAGTCGACGAAGTGGACGAAGATGACGAAGTGGACGAAGTTAACGAAGTGGAGGAAGTGGAGGAAGTGGACGAAGTGAAGGAAGTGGAGGAAGTTGACGAAGTGGACGAAGTGGAGGAAGTGGAGGAAGTTGACGAAGTGGAAGAAGTTGACAAAGTGGACGAAGTGAACCAATTGGATGAAGTCGATGAAGAGGAGGAAGTTGAATAAGTGGAGGAAGTGGAGGAAGTGGAGGAAGTGAAGGAAGTGAAGGAAGTGGATGAAGTGGACGAAGTTGACGAAGTGGACGAAGTGGACGAAGCGGACGAAGGTGACGAAGTGGAGGAAGTGGACGAAGTGGACGAAGTGGAGGAAGTGGAGGAAGTGGAGGAAGTGGAGGAATTCGAGGAAGTGAAGGAAGTAGAGGAAGTGGACGAAATGGAGGAAGTGGAGGTAGTGGACGAAGTAGAGGAAGTTGACGAAGTGGACGAAGATGACGAAGTGGACGAAGTTGACGAAGTGGACAAAGTTGACGAAGTGGAGGAAGTGGAGGAAGTGGACGAAGTGAAGGAAGTGGAGGAAGTTGACGAAGTGGACGAACTTGACGAAATGGAGGAAGTGGAAGAAGTGGACGAAATGGAGGAAGTGGAAGAAGTTGACGAAGTGGAAGAAGTTGACGAAGTGGACGATGTTTACGAAGTGGAGGAAGTGGAGGAAGTGGAGGAAATGGAGGAAGTGGAGGAAGTGGAGGAAATGGAGGAAGTGGAGGAAGTGGCGGAAGTGGACGAAGTGGACGACGTGGAGGAAGTAGAGGAAGTGGAGGAAGTTGACGAAGTGGATGAAATTGACGAAGTTGACGAAGTTGACGAAGTGGACGAAGTGGAGGAAGTGGACGAAGTGGACGAAGTGAACGAACTTGACGAAGTGGAGGAAGTTGACGAAGTGGAGGAAGTGGAGGAAGTGGAGGAAGTTGACGAAGTGGACGAACTTGACGAAGTAGACGAAGTGGAAAAAGTTGAGGAAGTGGACGAAATGGAGGAAGTGGAAGAAGTTGACGAAGTGGACGAAGTGGAGGAAGTGGAGGAAGTGGAGGAAGTGGACGAAGTGGAGGAAGTGGAGGTAGTGGAGGAAGTGGAGGATGTGGAGGAAGTGGAGGAAGTGGAGGAAGTGGACGATGTTGACGAAGTGGCCGAAGTTGACGAAGTGGAGGAAATGGAGGAAGTGGACGAAGTGCACAAAATGGAAGAAGTGGAGGAAGTGGACGAAGTGGACGAAGTGGTGGAAGTGGAGGAAGTTGACGAAGTGGACGAACTTGACGAAGTAGACGAAGTGGAAAAAGTTGAGGAAGTGGACGAAATGGAGGAAGTGGAAGAAGTTGACGAAGTGGAAGAAGTTGACGAAGTGGACGAAGTGGAGGAAGTGGAGGAAGTGGAGGAAGTGGAGGAAGTGGACGAAGTGGAGGAAGTGGAGGTAGTGGAGGAAGTGGAGGATGTGGAGGAAGTGGAGGAAGTGGAGGAAGTGGACGATGTTGACGAAGTGGCCGAAGTTGACGAAGTGGAGGAAATGGAGGAAGTGGACGAAGTGCACAAAATGGAAGAAGTGGAGGAAGTGGACGAAGTGGACGAAGTGGAGGAAATGGAGGAAGTGGACGAAGTGCACAAAATGGAAGAAGTGGAGGAAGTGGAGGAAGTGGACGAAGTGGACGAAGTTGAAGAAGTTCCCGAGGTTGACAATGTGGACGAAGTGGAGGAAGTTGACGAAGTGGAGGAAGTGGAGGAAGTGGAAGAAGTGGAGGAAGTGGAGGAAGTGGACGACGTTGACGAAGTGGACGAAGTGGAGGAAGTAGAGGAAGTGGAGGAAGTGGAGGAAGTGGAGGAAGTGGAGGAAGTGGAGGAAGTGGAGGAAATGGAGGAAGTGGAGGAGGTGGAGGAAGTGGAGGAAGTGGAAGAAGTGGAGAAAGTGGAGGAAGTGGACAAAGTTGACGAAGTGGACGAAGTGGACGAAGTTCAGGAAGTGGAGGAAGTGGAGGAAGAGGATGAATTGGAAGAAGTCGACGAAGTGGACGAAGATGACGAAGTGGACGAAGTTGACGAAGTGGAGGAAGTGGACGAAGTGGACGAAGTGGAGGAAGTTGACGAAGTGGACGAAGTTGACGAAGTGGACGAAGTGGACTAAGTGAACCAATTGGATGAAGTGGACGAAGTTGACGAAGAGGAGGAAGTTGAATAAGTGGAGGAAGTGGAGGAAGTGGAGGAAGTGAAGGAAGTGAAGGAAGTGGACGAAGTGGACGAAGTGGAGGAAGTAGATGAAGTGGAGGAAGTCGAGGAAGTCGAGGAAGTGAAGGAAGTAGGGGAAGTGGCGAAATGGAGGAAGTGGACGAAGTGGAGGAAGTGGACGAAGTGGACGAAGTTGACGAAATTGACGAAGTGGAGAAAGTTGACGAAATGGAAGAAGTTGAGTAAGTGGACGAAGTGGACAAAGTTGAGGAAGTGGACGAAGCGGAGGAAGTGGAGGAAGTTGACGAAGTGGAAGAAATTGCAAAGTGGACGAAGTGGAGGAAGTTGAGGAAGTGGACGAAGTAGAGGAAATGGAGGAAGTGGAGGAAGTGGACGAAGTGGACGAAGTGGAGGTAGTGGAGGAAGTGGAGGAAGTGGAGGAAGTGGAAGAAGTGGACGACGTTGACGAAGTGGTTGAAGTTGACGATGTGGACGAAGTGGAGGAAATGGAGGAAGTGGAGGAAGTGGAGGAAGTGGAGGAAGTTGACGAAGTGGACGAAGTTCAGGAAGTGGAAGAAGTGGACGAAGTGGAGGAAGTGGAGGAAGTGGACGAAGTTGACGAAGTGGACGAAGTTCAGGAAGTGGACGAAGTTCAGGAAGTGGACGAAGATGATGAAGTGGACGAAGTTGACGAAGTGGACGAAGTGGAAGAAGTGGACGAAGTGGACGAAGTGAAGGAAGTGGAGGAAGTTGACGAAGTGGAGGAAGTGGAGGAAGTGGAGGAAGTGGACGAAGTTGACGAAGTGGACGATGTGGAGGAAGTGGACGAAGGGGACGAAGTTGAGGAAGTGGACGAAGTGGAGGAGGAAGTTGACGAAGTTGACGAAGTGGAAGAAGTTGACGAATTGGAGGAAGTGTAGGAAGTGGAGGATTTGGACGAAGCGGATGAGGAAGTTGACAAAGTTGACGAAGTGGAAGAAGTTGACGAAGTGGAGGAAGTGGAGGAAGTGTAGGAAATGGAGGATGTGGAGAAAGTGGACGAAGTGGAGGACGTGGAGGAATTGGACGAAGTGGAGGAAGTGGAGGAAGTGAAGTTGACAAAGTTGACGAAGTGGACGAAGCGGACGAAGTTGACGAAGTGGAGGAAGTGGAGGAAGTGGAGGAAGTGGACGATGTGGAGGAAGTGAAGGAAGTGGAGGAAGTGGAGGAAGTGGAGGAAGTGGACGAAGTGGACGAAGTGGAGAAAGTGGAGGAAGTGGACAAAGTTGACGAAGTGGACGAAGTGGAGGAAGTGGAGGAAGTGGAGGAAGTGGACAAAGTGGACGAATTGGAAGAAGTCGACGAAGTGGACGAAGATGACGAAGTGGACGAAGTTGACGAAGTGGAGGAAGTGGAGGAAGTGGACGAAGTGAAGGAAGTGGAGGAAGTTGACGAAGTGGACGAACTTCACGAAGTTGACGAAGTGGAGGAAGTGGAGGAAGTTGACGAAGTGGAAGAAGTGGACGAAGTGGACGAAGTGGAGGAAGTGGAGGAAGTGGACGAAGTGAAGGAAGTGGAGGAAGTTGACGAAGTGGACGAACTTCAGGAAGTTGACGAGGTGGACGAAGTGGAGGAAGTGGAGGAAGTTGACGAAGTGGAAGAAGTGGACGAAGTGGACGAAGTGAACCAATTGGATGAAGTGGACGAAGTCGACGAAGAGGAGGAAGTGGATTAAGTTGAGGAAGTGGAGGAAGTGAAGGAAATGAAGGAAGTGAAGGAAGTGGACGAAGTTGACCAAGATGACGAAGTTGACGAAGTGGACGAAGGGGACGAAGCGGACGAAGCGGACGAAGGTGACGAAGTGGAGGAAGTGGAGGAAGTGGAGGAAGTGGACGAAGTTGACGAAGTCGAGGAAGTTGAGGAAGTTGACGAAGTGGACGAAGTTGACGAAGTGGAGGAAGTAGAGGAAGTTGACGAAGTGGTAGAAGTGGACGAAGTGGAAGAAGTGAACCAAGTGGATGAAGTGGACGACGTGGACGAAGTTGACGAAGAGGAGGAAGTTGAATATGTGGAGGAAGTAGAGGAAGTGGAGCAAGTGGAGGAAGTGAAGGAAGTGGACGAAGTTGACAAAGTTGACGAAGTTGAAAAAGTTGAGGAAGTGGACGAAGTGGACGAAGCGGACGAAGTTGAGGAAGTGGAGGAAGTGGAGGAAGTGGAGGAAGTGGAGGAAGTGGACGATGTGGAGGAAGTGGAGGAAGTGGAGGAGGTGGACGAAGTGGAGGAAGTGGAGGAAGTGGACGAACTGGACGAAGTGGATGAAGTGGAGGAAGTGGAGGAAGTGGAGGAAGTGGTGGAAGTGGAGGAAGTGGAGGAAGTGGAGGAAGTTGACAAACTGGACGAAGTGGACGAAGTTGACGAAGTGGAGGAAGTGGAGGAAGTGGACGAAGTTGACGAAGTGGTCGAAGTGGAAGAAGTGAACCAAGTGGTTGAAGTGGACGAAGTTGACGAAGAGGAGGAAGTTGAATAAGTGGAGGAAGTGGAGCAAGTGGAGGAAGTGAAGGAAGTTGACGAAGTTGACCAAGTTGACGAAGTTGACAAAGTTGACGAAGTGGACGAAGCGGACGAAGTTGAGGAAGTGGAGGAATTTGAGGAAGTAGACGAAGTGGACGAAGTAGACGAAGTGGAGGAAGTGGAGAAAGTGGAGGAAGTGCACGAAGTTGACGAAATTGACGAAGTGGGGGAAGTGGAGGAAGTGGAGGAAGTGGAGGAAGTTGACGAAGGGGAAGAAGTTGACGAAGTGGACGAAGTGGACGAAGTGCACGAAGTTGACGAAGTGGAGGGACTGGTGGAAGTGGAGGAAATTGATGAAGTGGAAGAAGTTGACAAATTGGACGAAGTTGACGAAGTGGAGGAAGTTGACGAAGTAGAGGAAGTGGAGGAAGTGGACGAAGTTAACGAAGTGGAGGAAGTGGACGAAGTGGACGACGTTGACAAAGTGGAGGAAGTTGACGATGTGGAGGAAGTGGACGAAGTGCACGAAGTTGAGGAAGTGGACGAAGTGGAGGAGGTGGAGGAAGTGGAGGAAGTGGAGGAAGTGGAGGAAGTGAAGGAAGTGGAGCAAGTGGAGGAAGTGGAGGAAGTGGACGTAGTGGACGAAGTGGACGAAGTTGAAGAAGTTGACGAAGTGGAGGAGGTGGAGGAAGTGTAGGAAGTGGAGGAAGTGGACGAAGTGGAAGAAGTGGAGGAAGTTGACGACGTGGACGAAGTGGACGAAGTTGACGAAGTGGAGGAAGTGGAGGAAGTGTAGGAAGTGAAGGAAGTGGAGGAAGTGGAGGAAGTGGAGGAAGTGGAGGGAGTGGACGACGTTGACAAAGTGGAGCAAGTTGACGAACTGGAGGAAGTGGAGGAAGTGCCGAAAGTTGAGGAAGTGGACGAAGTGGAGGAAATGGAGGAAGTGGACGAAGTGGACAAAGTGGAGGAACTGTAGGAAGTGGACAAAGTGGACGAAGTTGACGAAGTGGAGGAAGTGGAGGAAGTTGACGAAGTTGAGGAAGTGGACGAAGTGGACGAAGTTGACGAAGTTGACGAAGTTGATGAAGTGGACGAAGTTGACGAAGTGGACGAAGTGGAGGAAGTGGAGGAAGTGAAGGAAGTGGAGGAAGTGGAGGAAGTGTAGGAAGTGGAGGAAGTGGTCGACGCTGACGAAGTGGACGAAGTTGACGAAATTGACGAAGTGGACGAAGTGGAGAAAATGGAGGAAGTGGACAAAGTGGAGGAAGTGGAGGAAGTGGAGGAAGTGAACGAAGTGGAGGAAGTGGACGAAGTGGAGGAAGTTGATGAAGTGGAAGAAGTTGAGGAAGTGGACGAAGTGTCGAAGTGGACGAAGTGGTCGAAGTTGACGAAGTGGACGAAGTGGAGGAAATGGAGAAAGTGGACGAAGTGGACAAAGTGTAGGAAATGGACGAAGTGGAGGAAGTAGACGAATTGGAGGAAGTGGAGGAAGTGGAGGTTGTGGAGGAAGTGGACGAAGTGGACGAAGTCGACGAAGTGGACTAAGTGGACGAAGTTCAGGAAGTGGAAGAAGTGGACAAAGTGCACAAAGTGGAGCAAGTGGAAAAAGTTGACGAAGTGGTCGAAGTGCACAAAGTGAACGAGGTGGATGAACTGGACGAATTTGACAAAGAGGAGGAAATTGAATAAGTGGAGGAAGTGGAGGAAGTGAAGGAAGTGGACGAAGTGGACGAAGTTGACCAAGTTGACAAAGTTGACGAAGTGGACGAAAACGACGAAGTTGACGAAGTGGACGAAGTGGAGGAAGTGGACGAAGTGGACGACGTTGACGAAGTGGACGAAGTTGACAAAGTGGAGGAAGTGGAGGAAGTGGACGAAGTGGAAGAAGTGGACGAAGTGGAGGAAGTGGACGAAGTGGAGGAAGTGTAGGAAGTAGAAGAAGTGGACGAAGTGCAGGAAGTGGAGGAAGTGGACGAAGTTGACGAAGTGGACGAAGTGGACGAAGTGGACGAAGTGGAGGAAGTGAAGGAAGTGAAGGAAGTGGAGGAAGTGTAGGAAGTGGAGGAAGTGGTCGACGTTGACGAAGTGGACGAAGTTGACGAAATTGACGAAGTGGACGAAGTGGAGAAAATGGAGGAAGTGGACAAAGTGGAGGACGTGGAGGAAGTGGAGGAAGTGAACGAAGTGGAGGAAGTGGACGAAGTGGAGGAAGTGGAGGAAGTGGGAGAAGTTGAGGAAGTGCACGAAGTGGTCGAAGTGGTCGAAGTTGACGAAGTGGATGAAGTGGAGGAAATGGAGGAAGTGGACGAAGTTGACAAAGTGTAGGAAATGGACGAAGTCAAGGAAGTGGACGAAGTTCAGGAAGTGGAGGAAGTGGACAAATTGGACAAAGTGGTCGAATTGGACAAAGTAAACGAGGTGGATGAAGTTGACGAAGTTGACGAAGTGGAGGAAATTGAATAAGTGGAGGAAGTAGAGGAAGTGGAGGAAGTGGAGGAAGTGAAGGAAGTGGACGAAGTTGACCAAGTTGATGAAGTTGATGAAGTGGACGAAGTGGACGAAGTTGACAAAGTGGAGGAAGTGGAGGAAGTGGAGGAAGTGGAGGAAGTGGTGGAAGTGGAGGAAGTGTAGGAAGTGGAAGAAGTGGACGAAGAGGAGGAAGTGGAGGAAGTGGACGAAGTTGACGAAGTGGACGAAGTGGACGAAGTAGAGAAAGTCAAGGAAGTGGAGGAAGTGGAGGAAGTGTAGGAAGTGGAGGAAGTGGTCGACGTTGACGAAGTGGACGAAGTTCACGAAATTGACGAAGTGGACGAAGTGGACCAAATGGAGGAAGTGGACAAAGTGGAGGAAGGGGAGGAAGTGGAGGAAGTGAACGAAGTGGAGGAAGTGGAGGAAGTGAACGAAGTGGAGGAAGTGGACGAAGTGGAGGAAGTTGATGAAGTGGAAGAGGTTGAGGAAGTGGAGGAAGTGGACAAAGTCAAGGAAGTGGAGGAAGTGGAGGAAGTGGAGGAAGTGGAGGAAGTGGAGGAAATGGACGAAGTGGACGAAGTTGACAAAGTGGACGAAGTGGACGAAGTGGACGAAGTGGAGGAAGTGCAGGAAGTGGAGGAAGTGGAGGAAGTGGAGGAAGTGGAAGAAGTTCAGGAAGTGGAAGAAGTGGACGAAGTGCACGAAGTGGAGGAAGTGGAGGAAGTGGAGGAAGTGGAGGAGGTTGACGAAGTGGACAAAGTGGACGAAGTGGAAGAAGTGAACCAAGTGGATGAAGTGGACCAAGTGGACGAAGTTGACGAAGAGGAGAATGTTGAATAAGTGGAGGAAGTGGAGGAAGTGGAGCAAGTGGAGCAAGTGAAGGAAGTGGACGAAGTGGACGAAGTTGACCCAAGTTGACGAAGTTGACGAAGTGGAGGAAGTGGACGAAGTCGACGAAGCGGACGAAGTTGATGAAGTGGAGGAAGTTGAGGAAGTGGAGGAAGTGCACGAAGTTGACGAAATTGACGAAGTGGGGGAAGTGGAGGAAGTGGAGGAAGTGGAGGAAGTTGACGAAGGGGAAGAAGTTGACGAACTGGACGAAGTTGACGAAGTGGACGAAGTGCACGAAGTTGCGAAGTGGAGGAAGTGGAGGAATGGAGGAAATTTACGAAGTGGAAGAAGTTTACAAATTGGACGAAGTTGACGAAGTGGAGGAAGTTGACGAAGAGGAGGAAGTGGAGGAAGTGCAGGCAGAGGAGGAAGTGGAGGAAGTGGACGAAGTTAACGAAGTGGAGGAAGTGGACGAAGTGGACGACGTTGACAAAGTGGAGGAAGTTGACGAAGTGGAGGAAGTGGAGGAAGTGGAGGAAGTGGACGAAGTGGAGGAAGTGGAGGAAGTGGAGGAAGTGGAGGAAGTGGAGGAAATGGACGAAGTTGACGAAGTGGACGAAGTGGACGAAGTGGACGAAGTGGACGAAGTGGAGGAAGTGGAGGAAGTGGAGGAAGTGGAGGAAGTGGAGGAAGTGGAGGAAGTGGACGAAGTGGACGAAGTTCAGGAAGTGGAAGAAGTGGACGAAGTGCACGAAGTGGAGGAAGTGGAGGAAGTGGAGGAAGTTGACGAAGTGGACGAAGTGGACGAAGTGGATGAAGTGGAAGAAGTGAACCAAGTGGATGAAATGGACGAAGTTGACGAAGAGGAGGAAGTTGATTAAGTGGAGGAAGTGGAGGAAGTGGATCAAGTGGAGGAAGTGAAGGAAGTGGACGAAGTGGACGAAGTTGACGAAGTTGACGAAGTTGACGAAGTGGACGAAGTGGCGAAGTCGACGAAGCGGACGAAGTTGACGAAGTGGAGGAAGTGGAGGAAGTCGACGAAGTGGACGAAGTAGACGAAGTGGAGGAAGTGGATGAAGTGGAGGAAGTGCACGAAGTTGACGAAATTGACGAAGTGGGGGAAGTGGAGGAAGTGGAGGAAGTTGACGAAGGGGAAGAAGTTGACGAAGTGGACGAAGTTGACGAAGTTGACGAAGTGGACGAAGTGCACGAAGTTGACGAAGTGGAGGAACTGGAGGAAGTGGAGGAAATTGACGAAGTGGAAGAAGTTGACAACTTGGACGAAGTTGACGAAGTGGAGGAAGTTGACGAAGTGGAGGAAGTGGAGGAAGGGGAGGAAGTGGAGCAACTGGAGGAAGTGGACGAAGTTAACGAAGTGGAGGAAGTGGAGGAAGTGGACGAATTGGACGACGTTGAAAAAGTGGACGAAGTTGACGAAGTGGAGGAAGTGGACGAAGTGCACGAAGTTGAGGATGTGGACGAAGTGGAGGAAGTGGAGGAAGTAGAGGAAGTGGAGGAAGTGAAGGAAGTGGAGGAAGTGGAGGAAGTGGAGGAAGTGGAGGAAGTGGAGGAAGTGGAGGAAGTGGACGAAGTTGACGAAGTTGACGAAGTTGACGAAGTTGACGAAGTTGACGAAGTTGACGAAGTTGACGAAGTTGACGAAGTGGACAAAGTAGAGGAAGTTGACGAAGTGGAGGAAGTGGAGGAAGTGGAAGAAGGGGAGGAAGTGGACGACGTGGACGAAGTGGACGAAGTTGACGAAGTGGAGGAATTGGAGGAAGTGTAGGAAGTGGAGGAAGTGGAGGAAGTGGAGGAAGTGGAGGAGGTGGAGGAAGTGGAGGAAGTGGACGAAGTGGACGAAGTGGAGAAAGTGGAGGAAGTGGACAAAGTTGACGAAGTGGACGAAGTGGACGAAGTTCAGGAAGTGGAGGAAATGGACGAAGTGGACGAATTGGAAGAAGTCGACGAAGTGGACGAAGCTGACGAAGTGGACGAAGTTGAAGAAGTGGAGGAAGTGGAGGAAGTGGACGAAGTGAAGGAAGTGGAGGAAGTTGACGAAGTGGACGAACTTCACGAAGTTGACGAAGTGGACGAAGTGGAGGAAGTGGAGGAAGTTGACGAAGTGGACGAAGTTGACGAAGTGAACCAATTGGATGAAGTGGACGAAGTTGACGAAGAGGAGGAGGTGGAATAAGTGGAGGAAGTGGAGGAAGTGGAGGAAATGAAGGAAGTGAAGGAAGTGGACGAAGTGGATGAAGTTGACCAAGATGACGAAGTTGACGAAGTTGACGAAGTTGACGAAGTTGACGAAGTTGACGAAGTTGACGAAGTGGAAGAAGGGGACGAAGCGGACGAAGCGGAGGAAGCGGACGAAGGTGACGAAGTGGGGTGTGGAGGAAGTGGACGAAGTTGACAAAGTGGAGGAAGTGGAGGAAGTTGACCAAGTGGACGAAGTTGAGGAAGTGGAGGAAGTTGAGGAAGTGGAGGAAGTTGACGAAGTAGTCGAAGTGGACGAAGTGGACGAAGTGGAAGAAGTGAACCAAGTGGATGAAGTGGACGAAGTTGACGAAGAGGAGGAAGTTGAATAAGTGGAGGAAGTGGAGGAAGTGGAGCAAGTGGAGGAAGTGAAGGAAGTGGACGAAGTTGACCAAGTTGACGAAGTTGACAAAGTTGACGAAGTGGACGAAGTGGACGAAGCGGACGAAGTCGACGAATTGGAGGAAGTGGAGGAAGTGGAGGAAGTGGAGGAAGTGGAGGAAGTGGACGAAGTGGAGGAAGTGGAGGAAGTGGTCGAAGTTGACGAAGTGGACGAAGTTCAGGAACTGGACGAAGTGGACGAAGTGGAGGAAGTGGACGAAGTGGATGATGTGGAGGAAGTGGACGAAGTGGAGGAAGTGGAGGAAGTGGACGAAGAGGAGGAACTTAAATAAGTGGAGGAAGTGGAGGAAGTGAAGGAAGTGGACGAAGTTGACCAAGTGGACGAAGTTGACCAAGTGGACGAAGTGGACGAAGCGGACGAAGTTGACGAAGTGGAGGAAGTGAAGGAAGTGGACGACGTGGACGAAGTAGACGAAGTGGAGGAAGTGGAGGAAGTGGAGGAAGTGGAGGAAGTGAAGGAAGTGTAGGAAGTGGACGAAATGGAGGAAGTGGAGGAAGTGGAGGAAGTGGAGGAAGTTGACAAAGTGGACGAAGTGGACGAAGTTGACGAAGTGGAGGAAGTGGAGGAAGTGGAGGAAGTTGACGAAGTGGTCGAAGTGGACAAAATGGACGAAGTGGAAGAAGTGAACCAAGTGGTTGAAGTGGACGAAATTGACGAAGAGGAGGAAGTTGAATAAGTGGAGGAAGTCGAGGAAGTGGAGCAAGTGAAGGAGGTCGACGAAAATGACCAAGTTGACGAAGTTGACAAAGTTGACGAAGTGGACGAAGCCGACGAAGTTGACGAAGTGGAGGAAGTGGAGCAAGTGGACGATGTGGAGGAAGTGAAGGAAGTGGAGGAAGTGGAGGAAGTGGAGGAAGTGGACGAAGTGGACGAAGTGGAGGAAGTGGAGGAAATGGACGAAGTGGACGAAGACGAAGTGGACGAAGTGGACGAAGTGGAGGAAGTGGAGGAAGTAGAGGAAGTGGACGAAGTTCAAGAAGTGGAAGAAGTGGACGAAGTGCACGAAGTGGACGAAGTGGAGGAAGTGGAGGAAGTGGAGGAAGTTGACGAAGTGGATGAAGTAGACGAAGTGGACGAAGTGGAAGAAGTGAACCAAGTGGATGAAGTGGACGAAGTTGACGAAGAGGAGGAAGTTGAATAAGTGGAGGAAGTGGACGAAGTGGATCAAGTGGAGGAAGTGAAGGAAGTGGACGAAGTGGACGAAGTTGACCAAGATGACGAAGTTGACGAAGTTGACGAAGTTGACGAAGTGGACGAAGTGGCGAAGTCGACGAAATGGACGAAGTTAACGAAGTGGACGAAGTAGACGAAGTTCAGGAAGTGGAAGAAGTGGACGAACTGGACTAAGTGGAGGAAGTGGAGGAAGTGGAGGAAGTTGACGAAGTGGACGAAGTGGAGGATGTGGACGAAGTGGAGGAAGTGAACGAAGTGGAGGAAGTGGAGGAAGTGGAGGAAGTGGAGGAAGTGGAGGAAGTGGACGAAGTGGACGAAGTTCAGGAAGTGGAAGAAGTGGACGAAGTGGACGAACTGGACTAAGTGGAGGAAGTGGAGGAATGGAGGAAGTTGACGAAGTGGACGAAGTGGACGAAGTGGACGAAGTGGACGAAGTGGACGAAGTGAAGGAAGTGGACGAAGTGGACGAACTAGACGAAGTTGAATAAGTTGAGGAAGTGCAGGAAGTGGAGGAAGTGGACGAAGTGGAGGAAGTGGACGATGTGGAGGAAGTGGAAGAAGTTGACGAAGTGCACGAAGTGGACGAAGTGGAGGAAGTGGAGGAAGTGGACGAAGTGGACGGAGTGGAGGAAGTGGACGAAGTGGAGGAAGTGGAGGAAGTGGACGAAGTTGAGGAAGTGGAGCGAGTTTACGAAGTGGAGTAAGTGGAGGAAGTGAAGGAAGTAGAGGAAGTGGACGAAGTGAAGGAAGTGGACGAAGTTGACGAAGTGGAAGAAGTGGACAAAGTGCAGGAAGTGGAGGAAGTGGAGGAAGTCGAGGAAGTGGACGAAGTTGTGTAAGTGGACAAAGTGGAGGAAGTGAACGAAGTGGACGAAGTGGAGGAAGTGGAGGAAGTGGAGGTAGTGGACGAAGTGGACGAAGTGAGGAACCGGAGGAAGTGGACGAAGTAGACGAAGTTGACGAAGTGGACAAAGTGGAGGAAATGGAGGAAGTGGAGGAAATGGAGGAAGTGGACGAACTTGACGAAGTGGACGAAGTTGAGGAAGTGGAGGAAGTGGAGGAAGTTGACGAAGTGGAAGCAGTGGACGAAGTGGACAAAGTGGACGAAGTGGACGAAGTGGACAAAGTGGACAAAGTGGAGGAAGTGGTCAACGTTGACGAAGTGGACGAAGTTGACGAAGTGGACGAAGTGGAGGATGTGGACGAAGTGGAGGAAGTGAACGAAGTGGAGGAAGTGGACGAAGTGGAGGAAGTGGAGGAAGTGGAGGAAGTGGACGAAGTTCAGGAAGTGGAAGAAGTGGACGAAGTTCAGGAAGTGGAAGAAGTGGACGAAGTGGACGAACTGGACTAAGTGGAGGAAGTGGAGGAAGTGGAGGAAGTTGACGAAGTGGACGAAGTGGACGAAGTGGACGAAGTGGAGGAAGTGGAGGAAGTGGAGGAAGTGGACGAAGTGTAGGAAGTGGAGGAAGTGGAGGAAGTGGAGGAAGTGGAGCAAGTAGGGGAAGTGGACGACGACGTTGACGAAGTGGTCGACGTTCACGAAGTGGACGAAATGGAGGAAATGGAGGAAGTGGACGAAGTAGACGAAGTGAAGGAAGTGGACGAAGATGACGAAGTGGACGAAGTTGACAAAGTTGACGAAGTGGACGAAGTGGACGAAGTGGAGGAAGTGGAGGAAGTGGAGGAATTGGACGAAGTGGACGAAGTGGACGAAGTGGACGAAGTTGAGGAAGTGGAGCAAGTTGACGAAGTGGAGGAAGTGGAGGAAGTGAAGGAAGTAGAGGAAGTGGACAAAGTGAAGGAAGTGGATGAAGTTGATGAAGTGGAAGAAGTGGACAAAGTGGAGGAAGTGGAGGAAGTCGAGGAAGTGGATGAAGTTGTGGAAGTGGACAAAGTGGAGGAAGTGAACGAAGTGGACGAAGTGGAGGAAGTGGAGGAAGTGGAGGAAGTGGAGGAAGTCGAGGAAGTGGACGAAGTTGAGGAAGCAGACAAAGTGGAGGAAGTGAACAAAGTGGACGAAGTGGACGAAGTGGAGGAAGTGGAGGAAGTGGAGGAAGTGGACGTAGGGGAGGAAGTGGACGGAGTGAGGAAGCGGAGGAAGTGGACGAAGTGGACGAAGTTGATGAAGTGGACGAAGTGGACGAAGTTCAGGAAGTGGAAGAAGTGGATGAAGTGCACGAAGTGGACGAAGTGGACGAACTGGACGAACTGGACGAACTGGACTAAGTGGAGGAAGTGGAGGAAGTGGAGGAAGTTGACGAAGTGGAGGAAGTGGACGATGTGGAGGAAGTGAACGAAGTGGAGGAAGTGGACGAAGTGGAGGAAGTGGAGGAAGTGGACGAAGTGGACGATGTGGAGGAAGTGGATGAAGTGGAAGAAGTTGAGGAAGTGGACGAAGTTGACGAAGTGGACAAAGTCAAGGAAGTGGAGGAAGTGGAGGAAGTTGACAAAGTGGACGAACTTGACGAAGTTGACGAAGTGAACTAACTCGACGAAGTGGACTAAGTGGACAAAGTTGACAATGAGGAGGAAGTTGAGTAAGTTGAGGAAGTGCAGGAAGTGGAGGAAGTCGAGGAAGTGGAGGAAGTGGAGGATGTTGACGAAGTGGAGGAAGTGGTCAACGTTGACGAAGTTGACGAACTGGACGAAGTGGAGAAAATGGAGGAAGTGGAGGAAGTGGACGAAGTGGAGGAAGTGGAGGAAGTAGACGAAGTGGAGGAAGTGGAAGAAGTGGAGGAAGTGGAGGAAGTGGAGGAAGTGGAGGAAGTGGACGAACTTGACGAAGTTGACAAAGTGGACGAAGTGGACGAACTCGACGAAGTGGACGAAGTTGACAATGAGGAGGAAGTTGAATAAGTTGAGGAAGTGCAGGAAGTTGAGGAAGTCGAGGAAGTGGACGAAGTGGAAGATGTTGACGAAGTGGACGAAGTGGACGAAGTGGAGGAAGTGGAGGAAGTGGAGGAAGTGGTCAACATTGACGAAGTGGACCAAGTTGACGAATTGGACGAAGTGGAGAAAATGGAGGAAGTGGAGGAAGTGGAGGAAGTAGACGAAGTGGAGGAAGTGGAAGAAGTCGAGGAAGTGGAGGAAGTGGAGGAAGTGGAGGAACTGGATAAAGTCAAGGAAGTGTAGGAAGTGGAGGAAGTTAAGGAAGTGGAGGAAGTTGACGAAGTGGACGAACTTGACGAAGTTGACGAAGTGGACGAAGTTGACGAAGTGGACGAAGTTGACGAAGTGGACGAAGTGGAGGAAATTGACGAAGTGGAAGAAGTTGACGAAGTGCACGAAGTGGACGAAGTGGAGGAAGTGGAGGAAGTGGACGAAGTGGACGGAGTGGAGGAAGTGGACGAAGTGGAGGAAGTGGAGGAAGTGGACGAAGTTGAGGAAGTGGAGCGAGTTTACGAAGTGGAGTAAGTGGAGGAAGTGAAGGAAGTAGAGGAAGTGGACGAAGTGAAGGAAGTGGACGAAGTTGACGAAGTGGAAGAAGTGGACAAAGTGCAGGAAGTGGAGGAAGTGGAGGAAGTCGAGGAAGTGGACGAAGTTGTGGAAGTGGACAAAGTGGAGGAAGTGAACGAAGTGGACGAAGTGGAGGAAGTGGAGGAAGTGGAGGTAGTGGACGAAGTGGACGAAGTGAGGAACCGGAGGAAGTGGACGAAGTAGACGAAGTTGACGAAGTGGACGAAGTGGACGAAGTTCAGGAAGTGGAAGAATTGGACGAAGTGGACGAACTGGACTAAGTGGAGGAAGTGGAGGAAGTGGACGAAGTGGAGGAAGTGGAGGAAGTGGAAGAAGTGGACAAAGTGGACAAAGTGGACAAAGTGGAGGAAATGGAGGAAGTGGAGGAAATGGAGGAAGTGGACGAAGTGGACAAAGTGAGGAAGCGTAGGAAGTGGACGAAGTTGACGAAGTGGACGAAGTTGACGAAGTGGACGAAGTAGACGAAGTTCAGGAAGTGGAAGAAGTGGACGAACTGGACTAAGTGGAGGAAGTGGAGGAAGTGGAGGAAGTTGACGAAGTGGACGAAGTGGAGGATGTGGACGAAGTGGAGGAAGTGAACGAAGTGGAGGAAGTGGACGAAGTGGAGGAAGTGGAGGAAGTGGAGGAAGTGGACGAAGTTCAGGAAGTGGAAGAAGTGGACGAAGTTCAGGAAGTGGAAGAAGTGGACGAAGTGGACGAACTGGACTAAGTGGAGGAAGTGGAGGAAGTGGAGGAAGTTGACGAAGTGGACGAAGTGGACGAAGTGGACGAAGTGGAGGAAGTGGACGAAGTGGAGGAAGTGGACGAAGTGTAGGAAGTGGAGGAAGTGGAGGAAGTGGAGGAAGTGGAGCAAGTAGGGGAAGTGGACGACGACGTTGACGAAGTGGTCGACGTTCACGAAGTGGACGAAATGGAGGAAATGGAGGAAGTGGACGAAGTAGACGAAGTGAAGGAAGTGGACGAAGATGACGAAGTGGACGAAGTTGACAAAGTTGACGAAGTGGACGAAGTGGAGGAAGTGGAGGAAGTGGAGGAATTGGACGAAGTGGACGAAGTGGACGAAGTTGAGGAAGTGGAGCAAGTTGACGAAGTGGAGGAAGTGGAGGAAGTGAAGGAAGTAGAGGAAGTGGACAAAGTGAAGGAAGTGGATGAAGTTGATGAAGTGGAAGAAGTGGACAAAGTGGAGGAAGTGGAGGAAGTCGAGGAAGTGGATGAAGTTGTGGAAGTGGACAAAGTGGAGGAAGTGAACGAAGTGGACGAAGTGGAGGAAGTGGAGGAAGTGGAGGAAGTGGAGGAAGTCGAGGAAGTGGACGAAGTTGAGGAAGCAGACAAAGTGGAGGAAGTGAACAAAGTGGACGAAGTGGACGAAGTGGAGGAAGTGGAGGAAGTGGAGGAAGTGGACGTAGGGGAGGAAGTGGACGGAGTGAGGAAGCGGAGGAAGTGGACGAAGTGGACGAAGTTGATGAAGTGGACGAAGTGGACGAAGTTGAGGAAGTGGAAGAAGTGGATGAAGTGCACGAAGTGGACGAAGTGGACGAACTGGACGAACTAAACGAACTGGACTAAGTGGAGGAAGTGGAGGAAGTGGAGGAAGTTGACGAAGTGCAGGAAGTGGACGAAGTTGACGAAGTGGAAGAAGTGGACAAAGTGCAGGAAGTGGAGGAAGTGGAGGAAGTCGAGGAAGTGGACGAAGTTGTGGAAGTGGACAAAGTGGAGGAAGTGAACGAAGTGGACGAAGTGGAGGAAGTGGAGGAAGTGGAGGTAGTGGACGAAGTGGACGAAGTGAGGAACCGGAGGAAGTGGACGAAGTAGACGAAGTTGACGAAGTGGACGAAGTGGACGAAGTTCAGGAAGTGGAAGAATTGGACGAAGTGGACGAACTGGACTAAGTGGAGGAAGTGGAGGAAGTGGACGAAGTGGAGGAAGTGGAGGAAGTGGAAGAAGTGGACAAAGTGGACAAAGTGGACAAAGTGGAGGAAATGGAGGAAGTGGACGAAGTGGACAAAGTGAGGAAGCGTAGGAAGTGGACGAAGTTGACGAAGTGGACGAAGTTGACGAAGTGGACGAAGTAGACGAAGTTCAGGAAGTGGAAGAAGTGGACGAACTGGACTAAGTGGAGGAAGTGGAGGAAGTGGAGGAAGTTGACGAAGTGGACGAAGTGGAGGATGTGGACGAAGTGGAGGAAGTGAACGAAGTGGAGGAAGTGGACGAAGTGGAGGAAGTGGAGGAAGTGGAGGAAGTGGACGAAGTTCAGGAAGTGGAAGAAGTGGACGAAGTTCAGGAAGTGGAAGAAGTGGACGAAGTGGACGAACTGGACTAAGTGGAGGAAGTGGAGGAAGTGGAGGAAGTTGACGAAGTGGACGAAGTGGACGAAGTGGACGAAGTGGAGGAAGTGGACGAAGTGGAGGAAGTGGACGAAGTGTAGGAAGTGGAGGAAGTGGAGGAAGTGGAGGAAGTGGAGCAAGTAGGGGAAGTGGACGACGACGTTGACGAAGTGGTCGACGTTCACGAAGTGGACGAAATGGAGGAAATGGAGGAAGTGGACGAAGTAGACGAAGTGAAGGAAGTGGACGAAGATGACGAAGTGGACGAAGTTGACAAAGTTGACGAAGTGGACGAAGTGGACGAAGTGGAGGAAGTGGAGGAAGTGGAGGAATTGGACGAAGTGGACGAAGTGGACGAAGTGGACGAAGTTGAGGAAGTGGAGCAAGTTGACGAAGTGGAGGAAGTGGAGGAAGTGAAGGAAGTAGAGGAAGTGGACAAAGTGAAGGAAGTGGATGAAGTTGATGAAGTGGAAGAAGTGGACAAAGTGGAGGAAGTGGAGGAAGTCGAGGAAGTGGATGAAGTTGTGGAAGTGGACAAAGTGGAGGAAGTGAACGAAGTGGACGAAGTGGAGGAAGTGGAGGAAGTGGAGGAAGTCGAGGAAGTGGACGAAGTTGAGGAAGCAGACAAAGTGGAGGAAGTGAACAAAGTGGACGAAGTGGACGAAGTGGAGGAAGTGGAGGAAGTGGAGGAAGTGGACGTAGGGGAGGAAGTGGACGGAGTGAGGAAGCGGAGGAAGTGGACGAAGTGGACGAAGTTGACGAAGTGGACGAAGTGGACGAAGTTGAGGAAGTGGAAGAAGTGGATGAAGTGCACGAAGTGGACGAAGTGGACGAACTAAACGAACTGGACTAAGTGGAGGAAGTGGAGGAAGTGGAGGAAGTTGACGAAGTGGAGGAAGTGGACGATGTGGAGGAAGTGAACGAAGTGGAGGAAGTGGACGAAGTGGAGGAAGTGGAGGAAGTGGACGAAGTGGACGATGTGGAGGAAGTGGAGGAAGTGGACGAAGTGGACGGAGTGGAGGAAGTGGACGAAGTGGAGGAAGTGGAGGAAGTGGACGAAGTTGAGGAAGTGGAGCGAGTTTACGAAGTGGAGTAAGTGGAGGAAGTGAAGGAAGTAGAGGAAGTGGACGAAGTGAAGGAAGTGGACGAAGTTGACGAAGTGGAAGAAGTGGACAAAGTGCAGGAAGTGGAGGAAGTGGAGGAAGTCGAGGAAGTGGACGAAGTTGTGGAAGTGGACAAAGTGGAGGAAGTGAACGAAGTGGACGAAGTGGAGGAAGTGGAGGAAGTGGAGGTAGTGGACGAAGTGGACGAAGTGAGGAACCGGAGGAAGTGGACGAAGTAGACGAAGTTGACGAAGTGGACGAAGTGGACGAAGTTCAGGAAGTGGAAGAATTGGACGAAGTGGACGAACTGGACTAAGTGGAGGAAGTGGAGGAAGTGGACGAAGTGGAGGAAGTGGAGGAAGTGGAAGAAGTGGACAAAGTGGACAAAGTGGACAAAGTGGAGGAAATGGAGGAAGTGGACGAAGTGGACAAAGTGAGGAAGCGTAGGAAGTGGACGAAGTTGACGAAGTGGACGAAGTTGACGAAGTGGACGAAGTAGACGAAGTTCAGGAAGTGGAAGAAGTGGACGAACTGGACTAAGTGGAGGAAGTGGAGGAAGTGGAGGAAGTTGACGAAGTGGACGAAGTGGAGGATGTGGACGAAGTGGAGGAAGTGAACGAAGTGGAGGAAGTGGACGAAGTGGAGGAAGTGGAGGAAGTGGAGGAAGTGGACGAAGTTCAGGAAGTGGAAGAAGTGGACGAAGTTCAGGAAGTGGAAGAAGTGGACGAAGTGGACGAACTGGACTAAGTGGAGGAAGTGGAGGAAGTGGAGGAAGTTGACGAAGTGGACGAAGTGGACGAAGTGGACGAAGTGGAGGAAGTGGACGAAGTGGAGGAAGTGGACGAAGTGTAGGAAGTGGAGGAAGTGGAGGAAGTGGAGGAAGTGGAGCAAGTAGGGGAAGTGGACGACGACGTTGACGAAGTGGTCGACGTTCACGAAGTGGACGAAATGGAGGAAATGGAGGAAGTGGACGAAGTAGACGAAGTGAAGGAAGTGGACGAAGATGACGAAGTGGACGAAGTTGACAAAGCTTGACGAAGTGGACGAAGTGGACGAAGTGGAGGAAGTGGAGGAATTGGACGAAGTGGACGAAGTGGACGAAGTGGACGAAGTTGAGGAAGTGGAGCAAGTTGACGAAGTGGAGGAAGTGGAGGAAGTGAAGGAAGTAGAGGAAGTGGACAAAGTGAAGGAAGTGGATGAAGTTGATGAAGTGGAAGAAGTGGACAAAGTGGAGGAAGTGGAGGAAGTCGAGGAAGTGGATGAAGTTGTGGAAGTGGACAAAGTGGAGGAAGTGAACGAAGTGGACGAAGTGGAGGAAGTGGAGGAAGTGGAGGAAGTGGAGGAAGTCGAGGAAGTGGACGAAGTTGAGGAAGCAGACAAAGTGGAGGAAGTGAACAAAGTGGACGAAGTGGACGAAGTGGAGGAAGTGGAGGAAGTGGAGGAAGTGGACGTAGGGGAGGAAGTGGACGGAGTGAGGAAGCGGAGGAAGTGGACGAAGTGGACGAAGTTGACGAAGTGGACGAAGTGGACGAAGTTGAGGAAGTGGAAGAAGTGGATGAAGTGCACGAAGTGGACGAAGTGGACGAACTAAACGAACTGGACTAAGTGGAGGAAGTGGAGGAAGTGGAGGAAGTTGACGAAGTGGAGGAAGTGGACGATGTGGAGGAAGTGAACGAAGTGGAGGAAGTGGACGAAGTGGAGGAAGTGGAGGAAGTGGACGAAGTGGACGATGTGGAGGAAGTGGAGGAAGTGGACGAAGTGGACGGAGTGGAGGAAGTGGACGAAGTGGAGGAAGTGGAGGAAGTGGACGAAGTTGAGGAAGTGGAGCGAGTTTACGAAGTGGAGTAAGTGGAGGAAGTGAAGGAAGTAGAGGAAGTGGACGAAGTGAAGGAAGTGGACGAAGTTGACGAAGTGGAAGAAGTGGACAAAGTGCAGGAAGTGGAGGAAGTGGAGGAAGTCGAGGAAGTGGACGAAGTTGTGGAAGTGGACAAAGTGGAGGAAGTGAACGAAGTGGACGAAGTGGAGGAAGTGGAGGAAGTGGAGGTAGTGGACGAAGTGGACGAAGTGAGGAACCGGAGGAAGTGGACGAAGTAGACGAAGTTGACGAAGTGGACGAAGTGGACGAAGTTCAGGAAGTGGAAGAATTGGACGAAGTGGACGAACTGGACTAAGTGGAGGAAGTGGAGGAAGTGGACGAAGTGGAGGAAGTGGAGGAAGTGGAAGAAGTGGACAAAGTGGACAAAGTGGACAAAGTGGAGGAAATGGAGGAAGTGGACGAAGTGGACAAAGTGAGGAAGCGTAGGAAGTGGACGAAGTTGACGAAGTGGACGAAGTTGACGAAGTGGACGAAGTAGACGAAGTTCAGGAAGTGGAAGAAGTGGACGAACTGGACTAAGTGGAGGAAGTGGAGGAAGTGGAGGAAGTTGACGAAGTGGACGAAGTGGAGGATGTGGACGAAGTGGAGGAAGTGAACGAAGTGGAGGAAGTGGACGAAGTGGAGGAAGTGGAGGAAGTGGACGAAGTTCAGGAAGTGGAAGAAGTGGACGAAGTTCAGGAAGTGGAAGAAGTGGACGAAGTGGACGAACTGGACTAAGTGGAGGAAGTGGAGGAAGTGGAGGAAGTTGACGAAGTGGACGAAGTGGACGAAGTGGACGAAGTGGACGAAGTGGAGGAAGTGGACGAAGTGGAGGAAGTGGACGAAGTGTAGGAAGTGGAGGAAGTGGAGGAAGTGGAGGAAGTGGAGCAAGTAGGGGAAGTGGACGACGACGTTGACGAAGTGGTCGACGTTCACGAAGTGGACGAAATGGAGGAAATGGAGGAAGTGGACGAAGTAGACGAAGTGAAGGAAGTGGACGAAGATGACGAAGTGGACGAAGTTGACAAAGTTGACGAAGTGGACGAAGTGGACGAAGTGGAGGAAGTGGAGGAAGTGGAGGAATTGGACGAAGTGGACGAAGTGGACGAAGTTGAGGAAGTGGAGCAAGTTGACGAAGTGGAGGAAGTGGAGGAAGTGAAGGAAGTAGAGGAAGTGGACAAAGTGAAGGAAGTGGATGAAGTTGATGAAGTGGAAGAAGTGGACAAAGTGGAGGAAGTGGAGGAAGTCGAGGAAGTGGATGAAGTTGTGGAAGTGGACAAAGTGGAGGAAGTGAACGAAGTGGACGAAGTGGAGGAAGTGGAGGAAGTGGAGGAAGTCGAGGAAGTGGACGAAGTTGAGGAAGCAGACAAAGTGGAGGAAGTGAACAAAGTGGACGAAGTGGACGAAGTGGAGGAAGTGGAGGAAGTGGAGGAAGTGGACGTAGGGGAGGAAGTGGACGGAGTGAGGAAGCGGAGGAAGTGGACGAAGTGGACGAAGTTGACGAAGTGGACGAAGTGGACGAAGTTGAGGAAGTGGAAGAAGTGGATGAAGTGCACGAAGTGGACGAAGTGGACGAACTAAACGAACTGGACTAAGTGGAGGAAGTGGAGGAAGTGGAGGAAGTTGACGAAGTGGAGGAAGTGGACGATGTGGAGGAAGTGAACGAAGTGGAGGAAGTGGACGAAGTGGAGGAAGTGGAGGAAGTGGACGAAGTGGACGATGTGGAGGAAGTGGAGGAAGTGGACGAAGTGGACGGAGTGGAGGAAGTGGACGAAGTGGAGGAAGTGGAGGAAGTGGACGAAGTTGAGGAAGTGGAGCGAGTTTACGAAGTGGAGTAAGTGGAGGAAGTGAAGGAAGTAGAGGAAGTGGACGAAGTGAAGGAAGTGGACGAAGTTGACGAAGTGGAAGAAGTGGACAAAGTGCAGGAAGTGGAGGAAGTGGAGGAAGTCGAGGAAGTGGACGAAGTTGTGGAAGTGGACAAAGTGGAGGAAGTGAACGAAGTGGACGAAGTGGAGGAAGTGGAGGAAGTGGAGGTAGTGGACGAAGTGGACGAAGTGAGGAACCGGAGGAAGTGGACGAAGTAGACGAAGTTGACGAAGTGGACGAAGTGGACGAAGTTCAGGAAGTGGAAGAATTGGACGAAGTGGACGAACTGGACTAAGTGGAGGAAGTGGAGGAAGTGGACGAAGTGGAGGAAGTGGAAGAAGTGGACAAAGTGGACAAAGTGGACAAAGTGGAGGAAATGGAGGAAGTGGACGAAGTGGACAAAGTGAGGAAGCGTAGGAAGTGGACGAAGTTGACGAAGTGGACGAAGTTGACGAAGTGGACGAAGTAGACGAAGTTCAGGAAGTGGAAGAAGTGGACGAACTGGACTAAGTGGAGGAAGTGGAGGAAGTGGAGGAAGTTGACGAAGTGGACGAAGTGGACGAAGTGGACGAAGTGGAGGAAGTGGACGAAGTGGAGGAAGTGGACGAAGTGTAGGAAGTGGAGGAAGTGGAGGAAGTGGAGGAAGTGGAGCAAGTAGGGGAAGTGGACGACGACGTTGACGAAGTGGTCGACGTTCACGAAGTGGACGAAATGGAGGAAATGGAGGAAGTGGACGAAGTAGACGAAGTGAAGGAAGTGGACGAAGATGACGAAGTGGACGAAGTTGACAAAGTTGACGAAGTGGACGAAGTGGACGAAGTGGAGGAAGTGGAGGAATTGGACGAAGTGGACGAAGTGGACGAAGTGGACGAAGTTGAGGAAGTGGAGCAAGTTGACGAAGTGGAGGAAGTGGAGGAAGTGAAGGAAGTAGAGGAAGTGGACAAAGTGAAGGAAGTGGATGAAGTTGATGAAGTGGAAGAAGTGGACAAAGTGGAGGAAGTGGAGGAAGTCGAGGAAGTGGATGAAGTTGTGGAAGTGGACAAAGTGGAGGAAGTGAACGAAGTGGACGAAGTGGAGGAAGTGGAGGAAGTGGAGGAAGTGGAGGAAGTCGAGGAAGTGGACGAAGTTGAGGAAGCAGACAAAGTGGAGGAAGTGAACAAAGTGGACGAAGTGGACGAAGTGGAGGAAGTGGAGGAAGTGGAGGAAGTGGACGTAGGGGAGGAAGTGGACGGAGTGAGGAAGCGGAGGAAGTGGACGAAGTGGACGAAGTTGACGAAGTGGACGAAGTGGACGAAGTTGAGGAAGTGGAAGAAGTGGATGAAGTGCACGAAGTGGACGAAGTGGACGAACTAAACGAACTGGACTAAGTGGAGGAAGTGGAGGAAGTGGAGGAAGTTGACGAAGTGGAGGAAGTGGACGATGTGGAGGAAGTGAACGAAGTGGAGGAAGTGGACGAAGTGGAGGAAGTGGAGGAAGTGGACGAAGTGGACGATGTGGAGGAAGTGGATGAAGTGGAAGAAGTTGAGGAAGTGGACGAAGTGGACGAAGTGGACAAAGTCAAGGAAGTGGAGGAAGTGGAGGAAGTTGACAAAGTGGACGAACTTGACGAAGTTGACGAAGTGAACTAACTCGACGAAGTGGACTAAGTGGACAAAGTTGACAATGAGGAGGAAGTTGAGTAAGTTGAGGAAGTGCAGGAAGTGGAGGAAGTCGAGGAAGTCGAGGAAGTGGAGGATGTTGACGAAGTGGAGGAAGTGGTCAACGTTGACGAAGTTGACGAACTGGACGAAGTGGAGAAAATGGAGGAAGTGGAGGAAGTGGACGAAGTGGAGGAAGTGGAGGAAGTAGACGAAGTGGAGGAAGTGGAAGAAGTGGAGGAAGTGGAGGAAGTGGAGGAAGTGGACGAACTTGACGAAGTTGACAAAGTGGACGAAGTGGACGAACTCGACGAAGTGGACGAAGTTGACAATGAGGAGGAAGTTGAATAAGTTGAGGAAGTGCAGGAAGTTGAGGAAGTCGAGGAAGTGGACGAAGTGGAAGATGTTGACGAAGTCGACGAAGTGGACGAAGTGGAGGAAGTGGAGGAAGTGGAGGAAGTGGTCAACATTGACGAAGTGGACCAAGTTGACGAATTGGACGAAGTGGAGAAAATGGAGGAAGTGGAGGAAGTGGAGGAAGTGGAGGAAGTAGACGAAGTGGAGGAAGTGGAAGAAGTCGAGGAAGTGGAGGAAGTGGAGGAAGTGGAGGAACTGGATAAAGTCAAGGAAGTGTAGGAAGTGGAGGAAGTTAAGGAAGTGGAGGAAGTTGACGAAGTGGACGAACTTGACGAAGTTGACGAAGTGGACGAAGTTGACGAAGTGGACGAAGTGGAGGAAGTTGACAAAGTGGAAGAAGTTGACGAAGTGCACGAAGTGGACGAAGTGGAGGAAGTGGAGGAAGTGGACGAAGTGGACGGAGTGGAGGAAGTGGACGAAGTGGAGGAAGTGGAGGAAGTGGACGAAGTTGAGGAAGTGGAGCGAGTTTACGAAGTGGAGTAAGTGGAGGAAGTGAAGGAAGTAGAGGAAGTGGACGAAGTGAAGGAAGTGGACGAAGTTGACGAAGTGGAAGAAGTGGACAAAGTGCAGGAAGTGGAGGAAGTGGAGGAAGTCGAGGAAGTGGACGAAGTTGTGGAAGTGGACAAAGTGGAGGAAGTGAACGAAGTGGACGAAGTGGAGGAAGTGGAGGAAGTGGAGGTAGTGGACGAAGTGGACGAAGTGAGGAACCGGAGGAAGTGGACGAAGTAGACGAAGTTGACGAAGTGGACGAAGTGGACGAAGTTCAGGAAGTGGAAGAATTGGACGAAGTGGACGAACTGGACTAAGTGGAGGAAGTGGAGGAAGTGGACGAAGTGGAGGAAGTGGAGGAAGTGGAAGAAGTGGACAAAGTGGACAAAGTGGACAAAGTGGAGGAAATGGAGGAAGTGGAGAAATGGAGGAAGTGGACGAACTTGACGAAGTGGACGAAGTTTAGGAAGTGGAGGAAGTGGAGGAAGTTGACGAAGTGGAAGAAGTGGACGAAGTGGACAAAGTGGACGAAGTGGACGAAGTGGACAAAGTGGACAAAGTGGAGGAAGTGGTCAACGTTGACGAAGTGGACGAAGTTGACGAAGTGGAAGAAGTGGAGAAAATGGAGGAAATGTACGAAGTGGACAAAGTGGAGGAAGTGGAGGAAGTGGACGAAGTGGAGGAAGTAGACGAAGTCGAGGAAGTGGACGAAGTGGACGACGTTGACAAAGTGGACGAAGTTGACGAAGTGGAGGAAGTGGAGGAAGTGGAGGAAGTGGCAGACGTGGAGGGAGTGGAGGAAGTGGAGGAAGTGGACGAAGTGGACGAAGTGGAGAAAGTGGACGAAGTAGACGAAGTGGAGGAAGTGGAGGAAGTGGAGGAAGTGGACGAAGTGGACGAAGTGGACGAAGATGACGAAGTGGACGAGGTGGACGAAGTTTTCGAAGTGGACGAAGATTACGAAGTGGACGAAGTTGACAAAGTTGACGAAGTGGACGAAGTGGACGAAGTGGACGAAGTGGACGAAGTGGACGAAGTGGACGAAGTGGACGAAGTGGAGGAAGTGGAGGAAGTGGACGAAGTGGACGAAGTGGACGAAGTTGAGGAAGTGGCGGAAGTTGACGAAGTGGAGGAAGTGGAGGAAGTGAAGGAAGTGGAGGAAGTGGACGAAGTGGACGAAGTGGACGAAGTTGACGAAGTGGAAGACGTGGACGAAGTGAAAGAAGTGGAGGAAGTGGAGGAAGTGGAGGAAGTTGAGGAAGTGGACGAAGTGAAAGAAGTGGAGGAAGTGGAGGAAGTGGAGGAAGTTGAGGAAGTGGACGAAGTGGAGGCAGTGGAGGAAGTGGAGGAAGTGGAGGAAGTGGAGGAAGTGGACGAAGTGGACAAAGTGAGGAAGCGTAGGAAGTGGACGAAGTGGATGAAGTGGACGAAGTTGACGAAGTGGACGAAGTTGACGAAGTGGACGAAGTAGACGAAGTTCAGGAAGTGGAAGAAGTGGACGAACTGGACTAAGTGGAGGAAGTGGAGGAAGTGGAGGAAGTTGACGAAGTGGACGAAGTGGAGGATGTGGACGAAGTGGAGGAAGTGAACGAAGTGGAGGAAGTGGACGAAGTGGAGGAAGTGGAGGAAGTGGAGGAAGTGGACGAAGTTCAGGAAGTGGAAGAAGTGGACGAAGTTCAGGAAGTGGAAGAAGTGGACGAAGTGGACGAACTGGACTAAGTGGAGGAAGTGGAGGAAGTGGAGGAAGTTGACGAAGTGGACGAAGTGGACGAAGTGGACGAAGTGGAGGAACTGGACGAAGTGGAGGAAGTGGACGAAGTGTAGGAAGTGGAGGAAGTGGAGGAAGTGGAGGAAGTGGAGCAAGTAGGGGAAGTGGACGACGACGTTGACGAAGTGGTCGACGTTCACGAAGTGGACGAAATGGAGGAAATGGAGGAAGTGGACGAAGTAGACGAAGTGAAGGAAGTGGACGAAGATGACGAAGTGGACGAAGTTGACAAAGTTGACGAAGTGGACGAAGTGGAGGAAGTGGAGGAAGTGGAGGAAGTGGAGGAAGTGGACGAAGTGGACGAAGTGGACGAAGTGGACGAAGTTGAGGAAGTGGAGCAAGTTGACGAAGTGGAGGAAGTGGAGGAAGTGAAGGAAGTAGAGGAAGTGGACAAAGTGAAGGAAGTGGATGAAGTTGATGAAGTGGAAGAAGTGGACAAAGTGGAGGAAGTGGAGGAAGTCGAGGAAGTGGATGAAGTTGTGGAAGTGGACAAAGTGGAGGAAGTGAACGAAGTGGACGAAGTGGAGGAAGTGGAGGAAGTGGAGGAAGTGGAGGAAGTGGAGGAAGTCGAGGAAGTGGACGAAGTTGAGGAAGCAGACAAAGTGGAGGAAGTGAACAAAGTGGACGAAGTGGAGGAAGTGGAGGAAGTGGAGGAAGTGGACGTAGGGGAGGAAGTGGACGGAGTGAGGAAGCGGAGGAAGTGGACGAAGTGGACGAAGTTGATGAAGTGGACGAAGTGGACGAAGTTCAGGAAGTGGAAGAAGTGGATGAAGTGCACGAAGTGGACGAAGTGGACGAACTGGACGAACTGGACGAACTGGACTAAGTGGAGGAAGTGGAGGAAGTGGAGGAAGTTGACGAAGTGGAGGAAGTGGACGATGTGGAGGAAGTGAACGAAGTGGAGGAAGTGGACGAAGTGGAGGAAGTGGAGGAAGTGGACGAAGTGGACGATGTGGAGGAAGTGGATGAAGTGGAAGAAGTTGAGGAAGTGGACGAAGTGGACGAAGTGGACAAAGTCAAGGAAGTGGAGGAAGTGGAGGAAGTTGACAAAGTGGACGAACTTGACGAAGTTGACGAAGTGAACTAACTCGACGAAGTGGACTAAGTGGACAAAGTTGACAATGAGGAGGAAGTTGAGTAAGTTGAGGAAGTGCAGGAAGTGGAGGAAGTCGAGGAAGTGGAGGAAGTGGAGGATGTTGACGAAGTGGAGGAAGTGGTCAACGTTGACGAAGTTGACGAACTGGACGAAGTGGAGAAAATGGAGGAAGTGGAGGAAGTGGACGAAGTGGAGGAAGTGGAGGAAGTAGACGAAGTGGAGGAAGTGGAAGAAGTGGAGGAAGTGGAGGAAGTGGAGGAAGTGGAGGAAGTGGACGAACTTGACGAAGTTGACAAAGTGGACGAAGTGGACGAACTCGACGAAGTGGACGAAGTTGACAATGAGGAGGAAGTTGAATAAGTTGAGGAAGTGCAGGAAGTTGAGGAAGTCGAGGAAGTGGACGAAGTGGAAGATGTTGACGAAGTGGACGAAGTGGACGAAGTGGAGGAAGTGGAGGAAGTGGAGGAAGTGGTCAACATTGACGAAGTGGACCAAGTTGACGAATTGGACGAAGTGGAGAAAATGGAGGAAGTGGAGGAAGTGGAGGAAGTGGAGGAAGTAGACGAAGTGGAGGAAGTGGAAGAAGTCGAGGAAGTGGAGGAAGTGGAGGAAGTGGAGGAACTGGATAAAGTCAAGGAAGTGGAGGAAGTTAAGGAAGTGGAGGAAGTTGACGAAGTGGACGAAGTTGACGAAGTTGACGAAGTGGACGAAGTTGACGAAGTGGACGAAGTGGAGGAAGTTGACGAAGTGGAAGAAGTTGACGAAGTGCACGAAGTGGACGAAGTGGACGAAGTGGAGGAAGTGGAGGAAGTGGACGAAGTGGACGGAGTGGAGGAAGTGGACGAAGTGGAGGAAGTGGAGGAAGTGGACGAAGTTGAGGAAGTGGAGCGAGTTTACGAAGTGGAGTAAGTGGAGGAAGTGAAGGAAGTAGAGGAAGTGGACGAAGTGAAGGAAGTGGACGAAGTTGACGAAGTGGAAGAAGTGGACAAAGTGCAGGAAGTGGAGGAAGTGGAGGAAGTCGAGGAAGTGGACGAAGTTGTGGAAGTGGACAAAGTGGAGGAAGTGAACGAAGTGGACGAAGTGGAGGAAGTGGAGGAAGTGGAGGTAGTGGACGAAGGGACGAAGTGAGGAACCGGAGGAAGTGGACGAAGTAGACGAAGTTGACGAAGTGGACGAAGTGGACGAAGTGGACGAAGTTCAGGAAGTGGAAGAATTGGACGAAGTGGACGAACTGGACGAAGTGGAGGAAGTGGAGGAAGTGGAGGAAGTTGACGAAGTGGACGAAGTGGAGGAAGTGGAGGAAGTGGAAGAAGTGGACAAAATGGACAAAGTGGACAAAGTGGAGGAAATGGAGGAAGTGGAGGAAATGGAGGAAGTGGACGAAGTGGAATGGAGGAAGTGGACGAAGTGAAAGAAGTCCAGGAAGTTGACGAAGTGGACGAACTTGACGAAGTGGACGAAGTTGAGGAAGTGGAGGAAGTGGAGGAAGTTGACGAAGTGGAAGAAGTGGACGAAGTGGACAAAGTGGAGGAAGTGGTCAACGTTGACGAAGTGGACGAAGTTGACGAAGTGGAAGAAGTGGAGAAAATGGAGGAAATGTACGAAGTGGACAAAGTGGAGGAAGTGGAGGAAGTGGACGAAGTGGAGGAAGTAGACGAAGTCGAGGAAGTGGACGAAGTGGACGACGTTGACAAAGTGGACGAAGTTGACGAAGTGGAGGAAGTGGAGGAAGTGGAGGAAGTGGCAGACGTGGAGGAAGTGGAGGAAATGGAGGAAGTGGAGGAAGTGGACGAAGTGGAGAAAGAGGACGAAGTAGACGAAGTGGAGGAAGTGGACGAAGTTCAGCAAGTGGAGGAAGTGGACGAAGTGGACAAAGATGACGAAGTGGACGAGGTGGACGAAGTTGACGAAGTGGACGAAGATTACGAAGTGGACGAAGTTGACAAAGTTGACGAAGTGGACGAAGTGGACGAAGTGGACGAAGTGGAGGAAGTGGAGGAAGTGGAGGAAGTGGACGAAGTTGAGGAAGTGGAGGAAGTTGACGAAGTGGAGGAAGTCGAGGAAGTGAAGGAAGTGGAGGAAGTGGAGGAAGTGGAGGAAGTGGACGAAGTTGACGAAGTGGAAGACGTGGACGAAGTGAAAGAAGTGGAGGAAGTGGAGGAAGTGGAGGAAGTTGAGGAAGTGGACGAAGTGGAGGCAGTGGAGGAAGTAGAGGAAGTGGAGGAAGTGGACGAAGTGGACGAAGTGGACAAAGTGAGGAAGCGTAGGAAGTTGACGAAGTGGATGAAGTGGACGAAGTTGACGAAGTGGACGAAGTTGACGAAGTGGACGAAGTAGACGAAGTTCAGGAAGTGGAAGAAGTGGACGAACTGGACTAAGTGGAGGAAGTGGAGGAAGTGGAGGAAGTTGACGAAGTGGACGAAGTGGAGGATGTGGACGAAGTGGAGGAAGTGAACGAAGTGGAGGAAGTGGAGGAAGTGGACGAAGTGGACGAAGTTCAGGAAGTGGAAGAAGTGGACGAAGTGGACGAACTGGACTAAGTGGAGGAAGTGGAGGAAGTGGAGGAAGTTGACGAAGTGGACGAAGTGGAGGAAGTGGACGAAGTGGACGAAGTGGAGGAAGTGGACGAAGTGGACGAAGTGGAGGAAGTGGACAAAGTGTAGGAAGTGGAGGAAGTGGAGCAAGTGGAGCAAGTAGGGGAAGTGGACGACGGCGTTGACGAAGTCGTCGACGTTCACGAAGTGGACGAAATGGAGGAAATGGAGGAAGTGGACGAAGTTCAGGAAGTGGAAGAAGTGGACGAACTAGACGAAGTTGAATAAGTTGAGGAAGTGCAGGAAGTGGAGGAAGTCGAGGAAGTGGACGAAGTGGAGGATGTTAACGAAGTGGAGGAAGTGGAGGAAGTGGAGGAAGTGGTCAACGTTGACGCAGTGGACGAAGTTGACGAAGTGGACGAAGTGGAGAAAATGGAGGAAGTGGACGAAGTGGAGGAAGTGGAGGAAGTAGACGAAGTGGAGGAAGTGGAAGAAGTGGAGGAAGTGGAGGAAGTGGAGGAAGTGGAGGAAGTGGACAAAATCAAGGAAGTGTAGGAAGTGGAGGAAGTTAAGGAAGTGGAGGAAGTTGAGAAAGTGGACGAACTTGACGAAGTTGACGAAGTGGATGAAGTTGACAATGAGGAGGAAGTTGAATAAGTTGAGGAACTGCAGGAAGTTGAGGAAGCCGAGGAAGTGGACGAAGTGGAAGATGCTGACGAAGTGGACGAAGTGGACGAAGTGGACGAAGTCGAGGAAGTGGAGGAAGTGGAGGAAGTGGTCAACGTTGACGAAGTGGACGAAGTTGACGAAGTGGACGAAGTGGAGAAAATAGAGGAAGTGGAGGAAGTGGAGGAAGTGGAGGAAGTAGACGAAGTGGAGGAAGTGGAAGAAGTGGAGGAAGTGGAGGAAGTGGAGGAAGTGGAGGAAGTGGAGGAAGTGGATAAAGTCAAGGAAGTGTAGGAAGTGGAGGAAGTTAGGGAAGTGGAGGAAGTTGACGAAGTGGACGAACTTGACGAAGTTGACGAAGTGGACGAAGTGGACGAAGTTGACGAAGTGAACGAAGTGGAGGAAGTTGACGAAGTGGAAGAAGTTGACGAAGTGCACGAAGTGGACGAAGTGGAGGAAGTGGACGAAGTGGAGGAAGTGGACGAAGTGGACGGAGTGGAGGAAGTGGACGAAGTGAAGGAAGTGGACGAAGTGGACGAAGTTGAGGAAGTGGAGCAAGTTGACGAAGTGGAGGAAGTGAAGGAAGTAGAGGAAGTGGACGAAGTGAAGGAAGTGGACGAAGTTGAAGAAGTGGAAGCAGTGGACAAAGTGGAGGAAGTGGAGGAAGTGGACGAAGTTGTGGAAGTGGACAAAGTGGAGGAAGTGAACGAAGTGGACGAAGTGGAGGATGTGGGGGAAGTGGAGGTAGTGGACGAAGTGAACGAAGTAGACGAAGTTGACGAAGTGGACGAAGTGGACGAAGTTCAGGAAGTGGAAGAATTGGACGAAGTGGACGAACTGGACTAAGTGGAGGAAGTGGAGGAAGTTGACGAAGTGGACGAAGTGGAGGAACTGGAGGAAGTGGAAGAAGTGGAAAAAATGGACAAAGTGGACAAAGTGGAGGAAATGGAGGAAGTGGACGAAGTGGAATGGAGGAAGTGGACGAAGTGAAGGAAGTCCAGGAAGTTGACGAAGTGGACGAACTTGACGAAGTGGACGAAGTTGAGGAAGTGGAGGAAGTTGACGAAGTGGAAGAAGTGGACGAAGTGGACGAAGTGGACAAAGTGGAGGAAGTGGTCAACGTTGACAAAGTGGACGAAGTTGACGAAGTGGAAGAAGTGGAGAAAATGGAGGAAGTGTACGATGTGGACAAAGTGGAGGAAGTGGAGGAAGTGGACGAAGTGGAGGAAGTAGACGAAGTCGAGGAAGTGGACGAAGTGGACGAAGTGGACGACGTTGAGAAAGTGGACGAAGTTGACGAAGTGGAGGAAGTGGAGGAAGTGGAGGAAGTGGCAGACGTGGAGGGAGTGGAGGAAGTGGACGAAATCAACGAAGTGGAGAAAGTGGACGAAGTAGACGAAGTGGAGGAAGTGGACGAAGTTCAGCAAGTGGAGGAAGTGGAGGAAGTGGACGAAGGTGACGAAGTGGACGAGGTGGACGAAGTTGACGAAGTGGACGAAGATGACGAAGTGGACGAAGTTGACAAAGTTGACGAAGTGGACGAAGTGGACGAAGTGGACGAAGTGGACGAAGTGGACGAAGTTGAGGAAGTGGAGGAAGTTGACGAAGTGGAGGAAGTGGAGGAAGTGAAGGAAGTGGAGGAAGTGGAGGAAGTGGAGGAAGTGGACGAAGTTGACGAAGTGGAAGACGTGGACGAAGTGAAGGAAGTGGCGGAAGTGGAGGAAGTGGAGGAAGTGGACGAAGTTGAGGAAGTGGACGAAGTGGAGGCAGTGGAGGAAGTGGAGGAAGTGGAGGAAGTGGACGAAGTGAGGAAGCGTAGGAAGTGGACGAAGTGGATGAAGTGGACGAAGTTGACGAAGTGGACGAAGTGGACGAAGTTCAGGAAGTGGAAGAAGTGGACGAACTGGACTAAGTGGAGGAAGTGGACGAAGTGGAGGATGTGGACGAAGTGGAGGAAGTGAACGAAGTGGAGGAAATGGACGAAGCGGAGGAAGTGGACGAAGTGGACGAAGTTGACGAAGTGGACGAAGTTCAGGAAGTGGAAGAAGTGGACGAAGTGCACGAAGTGGACGAAGTGGGCGAACTGGACTAAGTGGAGGAAGTGGAGGAAGATGACGAAGTGGACGAAGTGGAGGAAGTGGACGAAGTGGAAGATGTGGAGGAGGTGGAGGAAGTGGATGAAGTGGAGGAAGTGGAGGAAGTGGAGGAAGTGGACGAAGTGGACGAAGTGGACGAAGTGGAGGAAATGGAGGAAATGGACGAAGTGGAGTGGAGGAAGTGGACGAAGTAAAGGAAGTCGAGGAAGTTGACGAAGTGGACGAACTTGACGAAGTGGACGAAGTTGAGGAAGTGGAGGAAATGGAGGAAGGTGACGAAGTGGAAGAAGTTGACGAAGTGGACGAAGTGGACGAAGTGGCGAAGTGGAGGAAGTGGAGGAAGTGGAGGAAGTGGAGGAAGTGGTCAACGTTGACGAAGTGGACGAAGTGGACGAAGTGGACGAAGTGGAGAAAATGGAGGAAGTGGACGAGGTGGACGAAGTGGAGGAAGTGGAGGAAGCAGACGAAGCGGAGGAAGTGGACGAAGTGGACGAAGTTGACGAAGTGGACGAAGTTCAGGAAGTGGAAGAAGTGGACGAAGTGCACGAAGTGGACGAAGTGGGCGAACTGGACTAAGTGGAGGAAGTGGAGCAAGATGACGAAGTGGACGAAGTGGACGAACTGGACGAAGTGGAGGAAGTGGACGAAGTGGAAGAAGTGGAGGAGGTGGAGGAAGTGGATGAAGTGGAGGAAGTGGAGGAAGTGGACGAAGTGGACGAAGTGGAGGAAATGGAGGAAATGGACGAAGTGGAGTGGAGGAAGTGGACAAAGTGAAGGAAGTCGAGGAAGTTGACGAAGTGGACGAACTTGACGAAGTGGACGAAGTTGAGGAAGTGGAGGAAATGGAGGAAGGTGACGAAGTGGAAGAAGTTGACGAAGTGGACGAAGTGGAGGAAGTGGAGGAAGTGGTCAACGTTGACGAAGTGGACGAAGTGGACGAAGTGGACGAAGTGGACAAAGTGGACAAAGTGGACGAAGTGGACGAAGTGGAGAAAATGGTGGAAGTGGACGAAGTGGACGAAGTGGAGGAAGTAAACGAAGTGGAGGAGGTGGAGGAAGTGGACGAAGTGGAGGAAGTGAAGGAAGTGGACGTAGTGGACGACGTTGAGGAAGTGGAGGAAGAGGCGACGTGGAGGGAGTGGAGGAAGTGGAGGAAGTGGAGGAAGTGGAGGAAGTAGAGGAAGTGGATGAAGTGCAGGAAGTGGACGAAGTGGAGAAAGTGGAGGAAGTGGACGAAGTAGACGAAGTGGAGGAAGTGGACGAAGTTGACGAAGTGGACGAAGATGACGAAGTGGACGAAGTTGACAAAGTTGCGAAGTGGGCAAAGTGGACGAAGTGGACGAAGTGGAGGAAGTGGAGGAATTGGACGAAGTGGACGAAGTTGACGAAGTAGAAGAAGTGGATGAAGTGGAGGAAGTGGAGGAAGTGGAGGAAGTGGAGGAAGTGGAGGAAGGTGACGAAGTGGAAGAAGTTGACGAAGTGGACGAAGTGGAGGAAGTGGAGGAAGTGGAGGAAGTGGTCAACGTTGATGAAGTGGACGAAGTGGACGAAGTGGACGAAGTGGACGAAGTGGACGAAGTGGACAAAGTGGACGAAGTGGACGAAGTGGAGAAAATGGTGGAAGTGGACGAAGTGGACGAAGTGGAGGAAGTAAACGAAGTGGAGGAGGTGGAGGAAGTGGACGAAGTGGAGGAAGTGGAGGAAGTGGACGTAGTGGACGACGTTGAGGAAGTGGAGGAAGAGGCGACGTGGAGGGAGTGGAGGAAGTGGAGGAAGTGGAGGAAGTAGAGGAAGTGGATGAAGTGCAGGAAGTGGACGAAGTGGAGAAAGTGGAGGAAGTGGACGAAGTAGACGAAGTGGAGGAAGTGGACGAAGTTGACGAAGTGGACGAAGATGACGAAGTGGACGAAGTTGACAAAGTTGCGAAGTGGGCAAAGTGGACGAAGTGGACGAAGTGGAGGAAGTGGAGGAATTGGACGAAGTGGACGAAGTTGACGAAGTAGAAGAAGTGGATGAAGTGGAGGAAGTGGAGGAAGTGGAGGAAGTCGAGGAAGTGGACGAAGTTGAGGAAGCTGACAAAGTGGAGGAAGTGAACGAAGTGGAGGAAGTGGAGGAAGAGGAGGAAGTGGAGGAAGTGGAGGAAGTGGAGGAAGTGGACGAAGGGGAGGAAGTGGACGGAGTGAGGAAGCGGAGGAAGTGGACGAAGTGCACGAAGTGGATGAAGTGGACGAAGTGGACGAAGTGGACGAAGTGGACGAAAAGTGGATGAAGTGCACGAACTGGACGAACTGGACGAACTGGATTAAGTGGAGGAAGTGGAAGAAGTGGAGGAAGTTGACGAAGTGGAGGAAGTGGACGATGTGGAGGAAGTGAACGAAGTGGAGGAAGTGGACGAAGTGGAGGAAGTGGAGGAAGTGGAGGAAGTGGACGATGTGGAGGAAGTGGATGAAGTAGAAGAAGTTGAGGAAGTGGACGAAGTGGAGGAAGTGGACAAAGTCAAGGAAGTGGAGGAAGTTGACAAAGTGGACGAACTTGACGAAGTTGACGAAGTGAACGAACTCGACGAAGTGGACTAAGTGGACGAAGTTGACAATGAGGAGGAAGTTGAATAAGTTGAGGAAGTGCAGGAAGTTGAGGAAGTCGAGGAAGTGGACGAAGTGGAAGATGTTGACGAAGTGGACGAAGTGGACGAAGTGGAGGAAGTGGAGGAAGTGGAGGAAGTGGAGGAAGTGGTCAACGTTGACGAAGTGGACGAAGTGGACGAAGTTTACGAAGTGGACGAAGGGGAGAAAATGGAGGAAGTGGAGGAAGTGGAGGAAGTGGATAAAGTCAAGGAAGTGTAGGAAGTGGAGGAAGTTAAGGAAGTGGAGGAAGTTGACGAAGTGGACGAACTTGACGAAGTTGACGAAGTGGACGAAGATGACGAAGTGGACGAAGTGGAGGAAGTTGACGAAGTGGAAGAAGTCGACGAAGTGCACGAAGTGGACGAAGTGGACAAAGTGGAGGAAGTGGATGAAGTGGACGGAGTGGACGAAGTGGACGGAGTGGAGGAAGTGGACGAAGTGGACGAAGTGGACGAAGTTGAGGAAGTGGAGCAAGTTGACGAAGTGGAGGAAGTGGAGAAAGTGAAGGAAGTAGAGGAAGTGGAGGAAGTGAAGGAAGTGGACGAAGTTGACTAAGTGGAAGAAGTGGACAAAGTGGAGGAAGTGGAGGAAGTGGAGGAAGTGGACGAAGTTGTGGAAGTGGACAAAGTGGAGGAAGTGAACGAAGTGGACGAAGTGGAGGAAGTGGAGGAAGTGGAGGTAGTGGACAAAGTGGACGACGTGAGGAACCGGAGGAAGTGGACGAAGTAGACGAAGTTGACGAAGTGGACGAAGTTCAGGAAGTGGAAGAATTGGACGAAGTGGAGGAACTGAACTAAGTGGAGGAAGTGGAGGAAGTGGAGGAAGTGGAGGAAGTAGACGAAGTGGAGGATGTGGAAGAAGTGGAGGAAGTGGAGGAAGTGGAGAAAGTGGAGGAAGTGGAGGAAGTGGACAAAATCAAGGAAGTGTAGGAAGTGGAGGAAGTTAAGGAAGTGGAGGAAGTTGAGAAAGTGGACGAACTTGACGAAGTTGACGAAGTGGACGAACTCGACGAATTGGACGAAGTTGACAATGAGGAGGAAGTTGAATAAGTTGAGGAAGTGCAGGAAGTTGAGGATGTCGAGGAAGTGGACGAAGTGGAAGATGTTGACGAAGTGGACGAAGTGGAGGAAGTGGAGGAAGTGGTCAGCGTTGACGAAGTGGACGAAGTTGACGAAGTGGACGAAGTGGAGAAAATGGAGGAAGTGGAGGAAGTGGAGGAAGTGGAGGAAGTGGAGGAAGTAGACGAAGTGGAGGAAGTGGAAGAAGTGGAGGAAGTGGAGGAAATGGACGAAGTGGAGTGGAGGAAGTGGACGAAGTGAAGGAAGTCGAGGAAGTTGACGAAGTGGACGAACTTGACGAAGTGGACGAAGTTGAGGAAGTGGAGGAAATGGAGGAAGGTGACGAAGTGGAAGAAGTTGACGAAGTGGACGAAGTGGACGAAGTGGCGAAGTGGAGGAAGTGGAGGAAGTGGAGGAAGTGGAGGAAGTGGTCAACGTTGACGAAGTGGACGAAGTGGACGAAGTGGAGAAAATGGAGGAAGTGGACGAAGTGGACGAAGTGGACTTGGAGGAAGTTGACGAAGTGGACGAAGTGGATGAAGTGGACGAAGTGGACGAAGTGGAGGAAGTGGAGGAATTGGACGAAGTGGACGAAGTGGACGAAGTGGACGAAGTTGAGGAAGTGGAGCAAGTTGACGAAGTGGAGGAAGTGGAGGAAGTGAAGGAAGTAGAGGAAGTGGACGAAGTGAAGGAAGTGGACGAAGTTGACGAAGTGGAAGAAGTGGACAAAGTGGAGGAAGTCGAGGAAGTCGAGGAAGTGGAGGAAGTTGTGGAAGTGGACAAAGTGGAGGAAGTGAACGAAGTGGAGGAAGTGGAGGAAGTGGAGGAAGTGGACAAAGTTGAGGAAGCGGACAAAGTGGAGGAAGTGAACGAAGTGGACGAAGTGGACGAAGTGGAGGAAGTGGAGGAAGTGGAGGAAGTGGACGTAGGGGAGGAAGTGGACGGAGTGAGGAAGCGGAGGAAGTGGACGAAGTGGACGAAGTTGATGAAGTGGACAAAGTGGACGAAGTTCAGGAAGTGGAAGAAGTGGATGAAGTGCACGAAGTGGACGAAGTGGACGAACTGGACTAAGAGGAGGAAGTGGAGGAAGTGGAGGAAGTTGACGAAGTGGAGGAAGTGGACGATGTGGAGGAAGTGAACGAAGTGGAGGAAGTGGACGAAGTGGAGGAAGTGGAGGAAGTGGACGAAGTGGACAATGTGGAGGAAGTGGATGAAGTGGAAGAAGTTGAGGAAGTGGACGAAGTGGAGGAAGTGGACAAAGTCAAGGAAGTGGAGGAAGTGGAGGAAGTTGACAAAGTGGACGAACTTGACGAAGTTGACGAAGTGAACGAACTCGACGAAGTGGACTAAGTGGACGAAGTTGACAATGACGAGGAAGTTGAATAAGTTGAGGAAGTGCAGGAAGTGGAGGAAGTCGAGGAAGTGGAGGAAGTGGAGGATGTTGACGAAGTGGAGGAAGTGGTCAACGTTGACGAAGTGGACGAAGTTGACGAAGTGGACGAAGTGGAGAAAATGGAGGAAGTGGACGAAGTGGACGAAGTGGAGGAAGTGGAGGAAGTAGACAAAGTGGAGGAATTGGAAGAAGTGGAGGAAGTGGAGGAAGTGGAGGAAGTGGAGGAAGTGGACGAACTTGACAAAGTTGACGAAGTGGACGAAGTGGACGAACTCGACGAAGTGGACGAAGTTGACAATGAGGAGGAAGTTGAATAAGTTGAGGAAGTGTAGGAAGTTGAGGAAGTCGAGGAAGTGGACGAAGTGGAAGATGTTGACGAAGTGGACGAAGTGGAGGAAGTGGAGGAAGTGGACGAAGTGGTCAATGTTGACGAAGTGGACGAAGTTGACGAAGTGGACGAAGTGGAGAAAATGGAGGAAGTGGACGAAGTGGAGGAAGTGGAGGAAGTAGACGAAGTGGAGGAAGTGGAAGAAGTGGAGGAAGTGGAGGAAGTGGAGTAAGTGGAGGAAGTGGATAAAGTCAAGGAAGTGTAGGAAGTGGAGGAAGTTAAGGAAGTGGAGGAAGTTGACGAAGTGGACGAACTTGACGAAGTTGACGAAGTGGACGAAGTTGACGAAGTGGACGAAGTGGAGGAAGTTGACGAAGTGGAAGAAGTTGACGAAGTGCACGAAGTGGACGAAGTGGACGAAGTGGAGGAAGTGGACGAAGTGGACGGAGTGGAGGAAGTGGACGAAGTGGAGGAAGTGGAGGAAGTGGACGAAGTTGAGGAAGTGGAGCAAGTTGACGAAGTGGAGTAAGTGGAGGAAGTGAAGGAAGTAGAGGAAGTGGACGAAGTGAAGGAAGTGGACGAAGTTGACGAAGTGGAAGAAGTGGACAAAGTGCAGGAAGTGGAGGAAGTGGAGGAAGTGGACGAAGATGTGGAAGTGGACAAAGTGGAGGAAGTGAACGAAGTGGACGAAGTGGAGGAAGTGGAGGAAGTGGAGGTAGTGGACGAAGTGGACGAAGTGAGGAACCGGAGGAAGTGGACGAAGTAGACGAAGTTGACGAAGTGGACGAAGTGGACGAAGTTCAGGAAGTGGATGAATTGGATGAAGTGGACGAAGTGGACAAAGTGGAGGAAGTGGAGGAAGTGGACAAAATGGAGGAAGTGGACGAAGTGGAGGAAGTTGACGAAGTGGACGAAGTGGACGAAGTGGAGGAAGTGGAGGAAGTGGAAGAAGTGGACAAAATGGACAAAGTGGACAAAGTGGAGGAAATGGAGGAAGTGGACGAAGTGGAATGGAGGAAGTGGACGAAGTGAAGGAAGTCCAGGAAGTTGACGAAGTGGACGAACTTGACGAAGTAGACGAAGTTGAGGAAGTGGAGGAAGTGGAGGAAGTTGACGAAATGGAAGAAGTGGACGAAGTGGACAAAGTGGACGAAGTGGACGAAGTGGATGAAGTGGACAAAGTGGAGGAAGTGGTCAACGTTGACGAAGTGGACGAAGTTGACGAAGTGGAAGAAGTGGAGAAAATGGAGGAAATGTACGAAGTGGACAAAGTGGAGGAAGTGGACGAAGTGGAGGAAGTACACGAAGTCGAGGAAGTGGACGAAGTGGACGAAGTGGAGGAAGTGGACGAAGTTCAGCAAGTGGAGGAAGTGGACGAAGGTGACGAAGTGGACGAGGTGGACGAAGTGGACGAAGATTACGAAGTGGACGAAGTTGACAAAGTTGACGAAGTGGGAGAAGTGGACGAAGTGGATTGAAGTGGACGAAGTGGACGAAGTGGACGAAGTGGACGAAGTGGATGAAGTTGAGGAAGTGGAGGAAGTTGACGAAGTGGAGGAAGTGGAGGAAGTGAAGGAAGTGGAGGAAGTGGACGAAGTGGAGGAAGTGGACGAAGTTGACAAAGTGGAAGACGTGGACGAAGTGAAGGAAGTGGAGGAAGTGGAGGAAGTGGAGGCAGTGGAGGAAGTTGAGGAAGCGGACGAAGTGGAGGCAGTGGAGGAAGTGGAGGAAGTGGAGGAAGTGGACGAAGTGGACGAAGTTCGGAAGCGTAAGAAGTGGACGAAGTGGATGAAGTGGACGAAGTTGACGAAGTGGACGAAGTTCAGGAAGTGGAAGAAGTGGACGAACTGGACAAAGTGGAGGAAGTGGAGGAAGTTGACGAAGTGGACGAAGTGGAGGATGTGGACGAAGTGGAGGAAGTGAACGAAGTGGAGGCAGTAGACGAAGTGGAGGAAGTGGAGGAAGTGGACGAAGTGGACGAAGTTCAGGAAGTGGAAGAAGTGGACGAAGTTCAGGAAGTGGAAGAAGTGGACGAAGTGGACGAACTGGACGAAGTGGAGGAAGTGGAGGAAGTGGAGGAAGTTGACGAAGTGGACGAAGTGGAGGAAGTGGACGAAGTGGACGAAGTGGACGAAGTGGACGAAGTGGACGAAGTGGACGAAGTGGACGAAGTGGACGAAGTGGATGAAGTGGAGGAAGTTGACGAAGTGGAGGAAGTGGAGGAAGTGAAGGAAGTGGAGGAAGTGGACGAAGTGGAGGAAGTGGACGAAGTTGACAAAGTGGAAGACGTGGACGAAGTGAAGGAAGTGGAGGAAGTGGAGGAAGTGGAGGAAGTGGAGGAAGTTGAGGAAGCGGACGAAGTGGAGGCAGTGGAGGAAGTGGAGGAAGTGGAGGAAGTGGACGAAGTGGACGAAGTTCGGAAGCGTAAGAAGTGGACGAAGTGGATGAAGTGGACGAAGTTGACGAAGTGGACGAAGTTCAGGAAGTGGAAGAAGTGGACGAACTGGACAAAGTGGAGGAAGTGGAGGAAGTTGACGAAGTGGACGAAGTGGAGGATGTGGACGAAGTGGAGGAAGTGAACGAAGTGGAGGCAGTAGACGAAGTGGAGGAAGTGGACGAAGTGGACGAAGTGGACGAAGTGGACGAAGTTCAGGAAGTGGAAGAAGTGGACGAAGTTCAGGAAGTGGAAGAAGTGGACGAAGTGGACGAAGTGGACGAACTGGACGAAGTGGAGGAAGTGGAGGAAGTGGAGGAAGTTGACGAAGTGGACGAAGTGGACGAAGTGGACGAAGTGGACGAAGTGGACGAAGTGGAGGAAGTGGACGAAGTGTAGGAAGTGGACGAAGTGGACGAAGTGCAGCAAGTAGGGGAAGTGGACGATGTTGACGAAGTGGTCGAAGTTCACGAAGTGGACGAAATGGGGGAAATGGAGGAAGTGGACGAAGTGGACGAAGTGGACGAAGTTCAGGAAGTGGAAGAAGTGGACGAAGTGGACGAACTAGACTAAGTGGAGGAAGTGGAGGAAGTGGAGGAAGTTGACGAAGTGGACGAAGTGGACGAAGTGGAGGAAGTGGAGGAAGTGGACGAAGTAGAGGAAATAGACGAAGTGGAGGACGTGGACGAAGTGGAGGATGTGGACGAAGTGGACGACGTTGAAAAAGTGGAGGAAGTGGAGGAAGTGGCAGACGTGGATGGAGTGGAGGGCATGGAGGAAGTGGAGGAAATGGAGGAAGTGGACGAAGTGGATAAAGTGGAGGAAGTGGACGAAGTAGACGAAGTGGAGGAAGTGGACGAAGTTCAGCAAGTGGAGGAAGTGGAGGAAGTGGACGAACTTGACGAAGTGGACGAAGATGACGAAGTGGACGAAGTTCACAAAGTTGACGAAGTAGACGAAGTGGACGAAGTTGAGGAAGTGGAGGAAGTTGACGAAGTGGAGGAAGTGGAGGAAGTGAAGGAAGTGGAGGAAGTGGACGAACTGGAGGAAATGGACGAAGTTGACGAAGTGGAAGAAGTGGACGAAGTGGACGAAGTGGAGGAAGTGGAGGAAGTCGAACAAGTGGACGAAGTGGACGAATTGGACGAAGTTAACGAAGTGGATGAAGTGGACGAAGTTGACAATGAGGAGGAAGTTGAATAAGTGGAGGAAGTGGAGGAAGTGGAGGAAGTGAAGGAAGTGGACGAAGTGGACGAAGTTGACTAAGTTCACGAAGTGCACGAAGTGGACGAAATGGACGAAGTTGACGAACTGGACGAAGTGAAGGAAGTGGAGGAAGTGGACGACGTTGACGAAGTGGATGAAGTGGAGGAAGTGGACGAAGTGGACGAAGTGGACGAAGTGGAGGAATTGGAAGAAGTGGACGAAGTGGACGAAGTGGAGGAAATGGAGGAAATGGACGAAGTGGAGTGGAGAAAGTGGAGGAAGTGGAGGAAGTGGAGGGAGTGGAGGAAGGGGACGAAGTGGACGAAGGGGACGAAGCGGACGAAGTGGACGAAGTCGAGAAAATGGGGGAAGTGGACGAAGTGGAGGAAGTAGGCGAAGTGGAGGAAGTGGAGGAAGTGGACGTAGTGGAGGATGTGAACGAAGTGGAGGAAGTGGACGAAGTGGAGGAAGTTGATGAAGTGGAAGAAGTTGAGGAAGTGGACGAAGTGGACGAAGTGGAGGAAATAGAGGAAGTGGAGGAAGTGGAGGAAATGGTCGACGTTGAGGAAGTGGCCGAAGTGGACGAAGTGGAGAAAATGGAGGAAGTGGGCGAAGTGGACAAAGTGGAGGAAGTGGAAAAAGTGGACGAAGTGGAGGAAGTAGACGAAGTGGAGGAAGTAGACGAAGTGGAGGAAGTAGAGGAAGTGGAGGAAGTGGACGAAGTTGACGAAGTGGACGAAGTTCAGGAAGTGGAAGAAGGGCACGAAGTGGAGGAAGTGGAGGAAGTAGAGGAAGTGGAGGAAGTAGAGGAAGTGGAGGAAGTGGACAAAGTGGATAAAGTGGAGGAAGTGGAGGAAGTGGACGAAGTGGAGGAAATGGAGGAAGTGGATGAAGTGGAGTGGAGGAAGTGGACGAAGTAAAGGGAGTCGAGGAAGTTGACGAAGTGGACGAACTTGACGAAGTGGACGAAGTTGAGGAAGTGGAGGAGGTGGAGGATGTTGACGAAGTGGAAGAAGTGGACGAAGTGGACGAAGTGGACGAAGTGGACGAAGCGGTCAACGTTGACGAAGTGGACGAAGTTGAGGAAGTGGACGAAGTTGAGGAAGTGAACGAAGTGGAAAAAATGCAGGAAGTGGACGAAGTGGAGGAAGTGGACGAAGTGGAGGAAGTAGACGAAGTGGAGGAAGTGGAGGAAGTGGACGAAGTGGAGGAAGTGGAGGAAGTGGACGACGTTGACAAAGTGGAGGAATCTGAGGAAGTGGCAGACGTGGAGGGAGTGGAGGAAGTGGACGAAGTGGACGAAGTGGATGAAGTGGACGAAGTGGACGAAGTGGAGAAAGTGGACGAAGTGGAGAAAGTGGACGAAGTGGACGAAGTGGACGAAGTTCAGCAAGTGGAGGAAGTGGACGAAGTTCACGAAGTGGACGAAGATGACGAAGTGGACGAAGTTGACAAAGTTGACGAAGTGGACGAAGTGTAAGAAGTGGAGGAAGTGGACGAAGTGGACGAAGTTGACGAAGTGGAAGAAATGTACGAAGTGGACGAAGTCGAGGAAGTGGAGGAAGTGGACGAAGTTGAGGAAGTGGACGAAGTGGAGGAAGTGAACAAAGTGGAGGAAGTGGACGAAGTGGTCGAAGTGGAGGAAGTGGACGAAGTGAGGAAGCGGAGGAAGTGGACGAAGTTGACGAAGTGGACGAGGTGGACGAAGTTGACGAAGTGGACGAAGTTCAGCAAGTGGCAGAAGTCGACGAAGTGCACGAACTGGACGAAGTGGACGAATTATACGAAGTGGACGAAGTGGACGAAGTGGACGAAGTGGAGGAAATGGAGGAAGTGGAGTGGAGAAAGTGGACGAAGTGAACGAAGTCGAGGAAGTTGACGAAGTGGACGAACCTGACAAAGTGGACGAACCTGACAAAGTGGACGACGAAGTTGAAGAAGTGGAGGAAGTGGAGGAAGTGGACGAAGTGGGCGAAGTGGAGGAAGGGGACGAAGTGGACGAAGCGGACGAAGTCGAGAAAATGGGGGAAGTGGACGAAGTGAAGGAAGTAGACGAAGTGGAGGAAGTGGACGTAGTGGAGGAAGTGGAGGAAGTGAACGTAGTGGAGGAAGTGGACGAAGTGGAGGAAGTTGATCAAGTGGAAGAAGTTGAGGAAGTGGTCGAAGTGGACGAAGTGGACAAATTCAAGGAAGTAGAGGACGGGGACAAAGTGAAGGAAGTGGAGGAAGTTGACGAAGTGGAAGAAGTGGACGAAGTGGACGAAGTGGACGAAGTTCAGGAAGTGGAAGAAGTGCACAAAGTGCACGAAGTAGAGGAAGTGGAGGAAGTGGACGAAGTGGACGAAGTGGAGGAAATGGAGGAAGTGGAGGAAGTGGAAGAAGTGGAGGAAGTGGACAAAGTGGACAAAGTGGACAAAGTGGACGAAGTGGACAAAGTGGACGAAGTGGAGGAAATGGAGGAAGTGGACGAAATGTTGTTGAGGAAGTGGATGAAGTGAAGGAAGTCGAGGAAGTTGACGAAGTGGACGAACTAGACGAAGTGGACGAAGTTGAGGAAGTGGAGGATGTGGAGGAAGTTGACGAAGTGGAAGAAGTTGACGAAGTGGACGAAGTGGACGAAGTGGACGAAGTGGAGGAAATGGAGGAAGTGGTCGACGTTGATGAAGTGGACGAAGTTGACGAAGTGGACGAAGTGGAGAAAATGGGGGAAGTGGACGAAGTGGAGGAAGTAGACGAAGTGGAGGACGTGGAGGAAGTGGAGGAAGTGGACGAAGTGGAGGAAGTGGACGAAGTGGAGGAAGTGGACGAAGTGGAGGAAGTTGATGAAGTGGAAGAAGTTGAGGAAGTGGACGAAGTGGAAGAAATGGAGGAAGTGGACAAAGTCAAGGAAGTGGAGGACGGGAGGAAGTGGAGGAAGTGGAGGAAGTGGACGACGTTGACGAAGTGGTTGAAGTTGACGAAGTGGTCTAAGTGGAGGAAATGAAGGAAGGGGACGAAGTGGACAAAGTGGAGGAAGTGGAGCAAGTGGAGGAAATGGGCGAAGTGGAGGAAGTAGACGAAGTGGAGGGAGTGGAGGATGTGGAGGAAGTGGACGAAGTGGAGGTAGTGGAGGAAGTGGACGAAGTGGACGAAGTGGACGTAGTCGACGAAGTGGACGAAGTTCAGGAAGTGGAAGAAGTGGACGAAGTGGACAAAGTGGAGGAAGTGGAGGAAGTTGACGAAGTGGTTGAAGTGGACCAAGTGGACGAAGTGGATGAAGTGGACGAAGTTGACAAAGAGGAGGAAGTTCAATAAGTGGAGGAAGTGGAGGAAGTAAAGGAAGTGGAGGAAGTGGACGAAGTTGACCATGTTGACGAAGTGGAGGAAGTGGAGGAAGTGGACGACGTTGACGAAGTGGACGATGTTTAGGAAGTGGAGGAAGTGGAGGAAGTGGAGGATGTGGAGGAAGTGGAAGAAGTGGACGAAGTGGAGGAAGTGGCCGAAGGGGACGAAGTGGAGGAAATGGAGGAAGTGGACGAAGTGGAGTGGAGGAAGGGGACGAAGTGAAGGAAGTCGAGGAAGTTGACGAAGTGGACGAACTTGACAAAGTGGACGACGTTGAGGAAGTGGAGGAAGTGGAGGAAGTGGAGGAAGTTGACGAAGTGGAAGAAGTTGAGGAAGTGGACGAAGTGGAGGAAGTGGAGGAAGTGGTCGACGTTGAGGAAGTGGACGAAGTTGACGAAGTGGACGAAGGGGAGAAAATGGAGGAAGTGGGTAAAGTGGACAAAGTGGAGGAAGTGGAGGAAGTGGAGGAAGTGGTGGAAGTAGACGAAGTGGAGGAAGTGGAGGAAGTGGAGGAAGTGGAGGAAGTCGAGGAAGTGGAGCAAGTGAACGAAGTGGAGGAAGTAGCGAAAGTTGATGAAGTGGAAGAAGTTGAGGAAGTGGACGAAGTGGAGGAAGTGGACGAAGTGGACGAAGTGGACGAAGTGGAGGAGGTGGAGGAAGTGGAAGAAGTGGTCGACGTTCACGAAGAAATGGATGAAGTTGACGAATTTGACGAAGTGGAGAAAATGGAGGAAGTGGACAAAGTGGACAAAGTGGTGGGAGTGGACGAAGTGGACGAAGTGGAGGAAGTAGACGAAGTGGAGAAAGTGGAGGAAGTGGAGGAAGTCGAGGAAGTGAAGCAAGTGAACGAAGTGGAGGAAGTAGCGAAAGTTGATGAAGTGGAAGAAGTTGAGGAAGTGGACGAAGTGGAGGAAGTGGACGAAGTGGAGGAGGTGGAGGAAGTGGAAGAAGTGGTCGACGTTCACGAAGAAGTGGATGAAGTTGACGAAGTGGACGAAGTGGAGAAAATGGAGGAAGTGGACAAAGTGGACAAAGTGGTGGCAGTGGACGAAGTTGAGGAAGTAGACGAAGTGGAGAAAGTGGAGGAAGTGGAGGAAGTGGAGGAAGTCGAGGAACTGAAGCAAGTGAACGAAGTGGGGGAAGTAGCGAAAGTTGATGAAGTGGAAGAAGTTGAGGAAGTGGAGGAAGTGGAGGAAGTGGAGGAAGTGGAGATGGTGGAGGAAGTGGAGATGGTGGAGGAAGTGGAAGACGTTGACGAAGTGGTCGAAGTTGACGAAGTGGTCGAAGTTGACGAAGTAGACGAAGTGGAGGAAGTGGACGAATTGGACTATGTGGAGGAAGTGGAGGAAGTGGACGAAGTGGAGGTAGTGGAGGAAGTGGAGGAAGTGGACGACGTTGACGAGGTGGACGAATTTGAGAAAGTGGAGGAAGTGGAGGAAGTGGAGGATGTGGACGAAGTGGAGTGGACGAAGCGGTGGAAGTGGAGGAAGTGGACGAAGTGGAGTGGACGAAGTGGATGAAGTGAAGGTAGTCGAGGAAGTTGACGAAGTGGACGAACTCGACGAAGTGGACGAAGTGGACAAAGTTGAGGAAGTGGAGGAAGTGGAGGAAGTGGAGGAAGTGGAGGAAGTTGACAAAGTGGAAGAAGTTGACGAAGTGGAAGAAGTGGACGAAGTGGAAGAAGTGGACGAAAAGGACGAAGTGGACGAAGTGGACGAAGTGGACGAAGTGGAGGAAGTCGACGACGTGGACGAAGTGGACTTTGTGGAGGAAGTGGAGGAAGTGGTCGACGTTGATGAAGTGGACGAAAATGACGAAGTGGACGAAGTGGAGAAAATGGAGGAAGTGGACGAAGTGGACAAAGTGGAGGAAGGGGAAAACGTGGAGGAAGTGGAGGAAGTAGACGAAGTGGAGGAAGTGGAGGAAGTGGTGGAAGTGGAGGAAGTGAAGGAACTGGAGGAAGTGGACGAAGTTGACGAAGTGGATGAAGTTCAGGAAGTGGAAGAAGTGCACGAAGTGGACGAAGTGGACGAATTGGAGGAAGTGGAGCAAGTGGAGGAAGTGGAGGAAGTTGACAAAGTGGAAGAAGTTGACGAAGTGGAAGAAGTGGACGAAGTGGAAGAAGTGGACGAAAAGGACGAAGTGGACGAAGTGGACGAAGTGGACGAAGTGGAGGAAGTTGACGACGTGGACGAAGTGGACTTTGTGGAGGAAGTGGAGGAAGTGGTCGACGTTGATGAAGTGGACGAAAATGACGAAGTGGACGAAGTGGAGAAAATGGAGGAAGTGGACGAAGTGGACAAAGTGGAGGAAGGGGAAAACGTGGAGGAAGTGGAGGAAGTAGACGAAGTGGAGGAAGTGGAGGAAGTGGTGGAAGTGGAGGAAGTGAAGGAACTGGAGGAAGTGGACGAAGTTGACGAAGTCGATGAAGTTCAGGAAGTGGAAGAAGTGCACGAAGTGGACGAAGTGGACGAATTGGAGGAAGTGGAGGAAGTTGACGAAGTGGTCGAAGTGAACGAAGAGGAGGAAGTGGAGGAACTGGAGGAACTGGACGAAGTGGACGAAGTTCAGGAAGTGGAAGAAGTGGACTAAGTGGACAAAGTGGAGGAAGTGGACGAAGTGTAGGAAGTTGACGAAGTGGTCGAAGTGGACGAACTGGACGAAGTGGACGAAGTGAACGAAGTGAACGAAGTGGATGAAGTGGACGAAGTTGACAAAGAGGAGCAAGTTGAATAAGTGGAGGAAGTAGACGAAGTGGACAAAGTCGAGGAAGTGGACGAAGTGGAGGAAGTGGACGAAGTGGACGAAGTTGACGAAGTGGACAAAGTTCAGGAAGTTGAAGAAGAGGACGAAGTGGAGGAAGTGGAGGAAATGGAGGAAGTTGACGAAGTGGAGGAAGTGAACGAAGTGGAGGAAGTGGACGAAGTGGAGTGGAGGAAGTGGACGAAGACAAGGAAGTCGAGGAAGTCGACGAATTTGACGAAGTGGACGAAGTTGAGGAAGTGGAGGAAGTGGAGGAAGTTGACGAAGTGGACGAAGTGGACGAAGCGGACGAAGTGGACGAAGTGGAGGAAGTGGAGGAAATGGAGGAAGTGGAGGATGTGGAGGAAGTGGAGGAAGTGGAGAAAGTGGAGGAAGTGGTCGACATTGACGAAGTGGACGAAGAGGAGGAAGTTGAATAAGTGGAGGAAGCGGAGGATGTGAAGGAAGTGGACGAAGTGGACGAAGTTGACGAAGTGGACGAAGTGCACGTAGTGGCCGAAGTGGAGGAAGTGGAGGAAGTGGACGACGTTGACGAAGTGGACGAAAACGACGATGTGGACGAAGTGGACGAAGTGGGCGAAGTGAACGAAGTGAACGAAGTGGATGAAGTGGACGAAGTGGACAAAGAGGAGGAAGTTGAATAAGTGGAGGAAGTGGAGGAAGAGGAGGAAGTGAAGGAAGTGGTCGAAGCGGACGAAGTTGACGAAGTTGACGAAGTTGACGAAGTTGGCGAAGTGGACGAAGTGGACGAAATTGACGAAGTGGAGGAAGTGGACGACGTTGACGAAGTGGACGAAGTGGAGGAAATGGAGGAAGTGGACGAAGTGGAGGAAGTGGACGAAATGGAGGAAGTGGACCAAGTGGACCAAGTGGAGGAAGTGGAGGAAGTGGACGAAGTGGAGGGAGTGGAGGAAGTGGACGAAGTTGACGAAGTGGACGAGGTGGACGAAGTGGACGAAGTGGAGGAGGTGGAGGAAGTGGACGACGTTGCCGAAGTGGACGAAGTTGAGGAAGTGGACGAAGTGGAGGAAGTGAACGAAGTGGACGAAGTGGACGAAGTGGAGGAAGGGGAGGAAGTGGAGGAAGTGAAGGAAGTGGAGGAAGTGGACGAAGTGGAGGAAGTGGACGAAGTTTAGGAAGTGGAAGAAGTAGACGAAGTGCACGAAGTGGACCAAGTGGACAAACTGGACGAAGTGGCGGAAGTGGAGGAAGTGGAGGAAGTGGAGGAAATGGAGGAAGTGGAGGTAGTGGAGGGAGTCGAGGAAGTGGAGAAAGTGGAGGAAGTGGTTGAATATGACGAAGTGGACGAAGTTGACGAAGCGGACGAAGTGGAGAAAATGGAGGAAGTGGACGAAGTAGAACAAGTGGAGGAAGTGGACGAAGTGGAGAAAGTAGACGAAGTGGAGGAAGTGGAGGAAGTGGAGGAAGTGGAGGAAGCGGAGGAAGTGGACGAAGTTGACGAAGTGGATGAAGTTCAGGAAGTGGAAGAAGTGGAGGAAGTGGAGGAAGTGGAGGAATTGGAGGAAGTGGACGACGTTGACGAAGTGGACGAGGTGGACGAAGTGGACGAAGTGAACGAAGTGGATGAAGTGGACGAAGTGGACGAAGAGGAGGAAGTTGAATAAGTGGAGGAAGTGGAGGAAGAGGAGGATGTGAAGGAAGTGGACGAAGTTGACGAAGTGGACGAAGTGGACGTAGTGGCCGAAGTGGAGGAAGTGGAGGAAGTGGACGACGTTGATGAAGTGGACGAAGTGGACGAAGTGGACGAAGTGAACGAAGTGAACGAAGTAGATGAAGTGGACGAAATGGACAACGAGGAGGAAGTTGAATTAGTAGAGGAAGTGGAGGAAGCGGAGGAAGTGAAGGAAGTGGACGAAGTGGACGAAGTTGACGGAGTTGACGAAGTTGACGAAGTGGACGAAGTTGACGAAGGTGACGAAGTGGAGGGAATGGAGGAAGTGGAGGAAGTGGAGGAAGTGGAGGAAGTGGACGAATGGAGGTAGTGGACGAAGTGGACCAAGTGGAGGAAGTGGAGGAAGTGGAGGGAGTAGAGGAAGTGGACGAAGTTGACGAAGTGGATGAGGTGGACGAAGTGGACGAAGTGGAGGAGGTGGAGGAAGTGGACGACGTTGACGAAGTGGACGAAGTTGAGGAAGTGGACGAAGTGGAGGAAGTGAACGAAGTGGACGAAGTGGAGGAAGGGGAGGAAGTGGAGGAAGTGAAGGAAGTGGAGGAAGTGGAGGAAGTGGACGAAGTGGACGAAGTGGACGAAGTGGAGGAAGTGGACGAAGTTCAGGAAGTGGAAGAAGTAGACGAAGTGCACGAAGTGGACCAAGTGGACGAACTGGAGGAAGTGGAGGAAGTGGAGGAAGTTGACCAAGTGGAGGAAGTGGAGGAAGTGGATGAAGGGGAAGAAGTGGACGATGTGGAGTAAGTCGAGGAAGTGGAGGACGTGGAGGAAGTTGACGTAGTGGACGAAGTGGACGAAGGGGAGGAAGTGGAGGAAGTGGAGGAAGTGGACGAAGTGAAGGAAGACGAGGAAGTTGACGAAGTGGACGAAGTGGACGAAGTTGAGGAAGTGGAGGAAGTGGAGGAAGTAGACGAAGTGGAGGAAGTGGAGGAAGTTGACGAAGTGGAGGAAGTGGAGGAAGTGGAGGAAGTTGACGGAGTGGAAGAAGTTGACGAAGTTGACGAAGTAGAGGAAATGGAGGAAGTGGACGAAGTGGAGGAAGTGGAGGAAGTGGAAGAAGTGGACGAAGTGGACGAAATTGACGAAGTTGACGAAGAGGACGAAGTGGACAAAATTGACGAAGTGGAGGAAATGGAGGAAGTGGACGACATTGACGAAGTGGACGAAGTTGACGAAGTGGAGGAAATGGAGGAAGTGGACGAAGTGAAGGAAGTCGAGGAAGTGGACGAAGTGGAGGAACTGAACGAAGTGGAGGAAGTGGAGGAGGTGGAGGAAGTGGACGAAGTAGAGGAAGTGGACGAAGTGGACGAAGTGAACGAACTTGACGAAGTGGATGAGGTGGACGAAGTAGAGGAAGTGGAGAAAGTGGAGGAAGTGGAGGAAGTGGAGGAAGTGGACGACGTTGACGAAGTGGACGAAGTTGAGGAAGTGGACGAAGTGGAGGAAGTGAACGAAGTGGACGAAGTGGAAGAAGTTGAGGAGGAGGAGGAAGTGGACGAAGTGGAAGAAGTGGACGAAGTGGACGATGTGGATGAAGTTCAGGAAGTGGAAGAAGTGGACGAAGTGCACGAAGTTGACGGAGTGGACGAACTGGACGAAGTGGAGGAAGTGGAGGAAGTTGACGAAGTGGGTGAATTGGAGGAAGTGGACGAAGTGGACGAAGTGGAGGAAGTGAACGAAGCAGACGAAGTGGAGGAAATGGACGAACTGGATGAAGTGGATGAAGTGGAGGAAGTGGACGAAGTGAAGGAAGTCGAGGAAGTTGACGAAGTGGACGAAGTGGACGAAGTTGAGGAAGTGGAGGAAGTGGACGAAGTTGACGAAGTGGAAGAAGTTGAGGAAGGGGACGAAGTGGTTAAAGTGGAGGAAGTGGACTACGTGGAGGAAGTGGAGGAAGTGGAGGAAGTGGAGGAAGTGGAGGAAGTTGACGAAGTGGAGGAAGTGGACGAAGTGGAGGAAGTTGACGGAGTGGAAGAAGTTGACGAAGTGATCGAAGTGGAGGAAGTGGAGGAAGTTGACGAAGTGGGCGAATTGGAGGAAGTGGACGAAGTGGACGAAGTGGAGGAAGTGAACGAAGCAGACGAAGTGGAGGAAATGGACGTAGTGGATGAAGTGGAGGAAGTGGACGAAGTGAAGGAAGTCGAGGAAGTTGACGAAGTGGACGAAGTTGAGGAAGTGGAGGAAGTGGACGAAGTTGACGAAGTGGAAGAAGTTGAGGAAGGGGACGAAGTGGTTAAAGTGGAGGAAGTGGACTACGTGGAGGAAGTGGACAAAGTGGAGGAAGTAGACGAAGTGGAGGAAGTGGAGGAAGTTGACGAAGTGGAGGAAGTGGACGAAGTGGAGGAAGTTGACGGAGTGGAAGAAGTTGACGAAGTGGACGAAGTGGAGGAAATGGAGGAAGTGGACGAAGTGGAGGAAGTGGAGGAAGTGGAAGAAGTGGACGAAGTGGACGAAATTGACGAAGTTGACGAAGTTGACGAAGTGAACGAAGTGGACGAAGTGGACGAAATTGACGAAGTGGAGGAAATGGAGGAAGTGGACGACGTTGACGAAGTGGACGAAGTTGACGAAGTGGAGGAAATGGAGGAGGTGGATGAAGTGCACGAAATGGAGGAACTGGACGAAGTGGAGGAAGTGGAGGAAGTGGACGAAGTAGAGGAAGTGGACGAAGTGGACGAAGTGGAGGAACTGGACGAAGTTGACGAAGTGGACGAGGTTGACGAAGTAGAGGAAGTGGAGGAAGTGGACGACGTTGACGAAGTGGACGAAGTTGAGGAAGTGGACGAAGTGGAGGAAGTGAACGAAGTGGACGAAGTGGACGATGTGGACGAAGTTCAGGAAGTGGAAGAAGTGGACGAAGTGCACGAAGTTCACGAAGTGGACGAACTAGACGAAGTGGAGGAAGTGGAGGAAGTTGACAAAGTGGACGAAGTGCAGGAAGTGGAGGAAGTGGAGGAAGTGGAGGAAGTGGAGGAAGTGGAGGAAGTGGAGGAAGTGGAGGAAGTGGAGGAAATGGAGGAAGTAAAGGAAGTGGAGGTAGTGGAGAAAATGGAGGAAGTGGTAGAAATTGACGAAGTGGACGAAGTTGACGAAGCGGACGAAGTGGAGAAAATGGAGGAAGTGGACGAAGTAGAACAAGTGGAGGAAGTGGAGGAAGTGGACGAAGTGGAGAAAGTACACGAAGTGGAGGAAGTGGAGGAAGCGGAGGAAGTAGACGAAGTTGACGAAGTGGATGAAGTTCAGGAAGTGGAAGAAGTGGACGAAGTGGAGGAAGTGGAGGAATTGGAGGAAGTGGACGACGTTGACGAAGTGGACGAGGTGGACGAAGAGGACGAAGTGAACGAAGTGGATGAAGTGGACGAAGTGGACGAAGAAGAGGAAGTTGAATAAGTGGAGGAAGTGGAGGAAGCGGAGGATGTGAAGGAAGTGGACGAAGTTGACGAAGTGGACGAAGTGGACGTAGTGGCCGAAGTGGAGGAAGTGGAGGAAGTGGAGGAAGTGGACGACGTTGACGAAGTGGACGAAGTGGACGAAGTGAACGAAGTGAACGAAGTGGATGAAGTGGACGAAGTGGACAAAGAGGAGGAAGTTGAATAAGTAGAGGAAGTGGAGGAAGCGGAGGAAGTGAAGGAAGTGGACGAAGTTGACGGAGTTGACGAAGTTGACGAAGTGAACGAAGTGGACGAAGTGGACGAAATTGACGAAGTGGAGGAAGTGGAGGAAGTGGAGGAAGTGGACGAAGTGGAGGAAGTGGAGGAAGTGGACGAATGGAGGAAGTGGACGAAGTGGACCAAGTGGAGGGAGTGGAGGAAGTGGACGAAGTTGACGAAGTGGACGAGGTGGACGAAGTGGACGAAGTGGACGAAGTGGAGGAGGTGGAGGAAGTGGACGACGTTGACGAAGTGGACGAAGTTGAGGAAGTGGACGAAGTGGAGGAAGTGAACGAAGTGGACGAAGAGGACGAAGTGGCGGAAGGGGAGGTAGTGGAGGAAGTGAAGGAAGTGGAGGAAGTGGAGGAAGTGGACGAAGTGGAGGAAGTGGACGAAGTGGACGAAGTTCAGGAAGTGGAAGAAGTAGACGATGTGCACGAAGTGGACCAAGTAGACGAACTGGACGAAGTGGAGGAAGTGGAGGAAGTTGACCAAGTGGAGGAAGTGGAGGAAGTGGATGAAGGGGAGGAAGTGGACGAAGTGGAGAAAGTGGAGGAAGTGGAGGACGTGGAGGAAGTTGACGAAGTGGACGAAGGGGAGGAAGTTGAGGATGTGGACGAAGTGGACGAAGTGAAGGAAGTCGAGGAAGTTGACGAAGTGGACGAAGTGGACGAAGTTGAGGAAGTGGAGGAAGTGGGGGAAGTGGAGGAAGTAGACGAAGTGGAGGAAGTGGAGGAAGTTGACGAAGTGGAGGAAGTGGAGGAAGTTGACAGAGTGGAAGAAGTTGACGAAGTAGAGGAAATGGAGGAAGTGGACGAAGTGGAGGAAGTGGAGGAAGTGGAAGAAGTGGACGAAGTGGACGAAATTGACGAAGTTGACGAAGTTGACGAAGTGGACGAAGTGGACGAAATTGACGAAGTGGAGGAAATGGAGGAAGTGGACGATGTTGACGAAGTGGACGAAGTTGACGAAGTGGAGGAAATGGAGGAAGTGGACGAAGTGGAGGAAGTCGAGGAAATGGACGAAGTGGAGGAACTGGACGAAGTGGACGAAGTGGAGGAAGTGGAGGAAGTGGACGAAGTGGACGAAGTAGAGGAAGTGGACGAAGTGGACGAACTTGACGAAGTGGATGAGGTGGACGAAGTAGAGGAAGTGGAGAAAGTGGAGGAAGTGGAGGAAGTGGAGGAAATGGACGACGTTGACGAAGTTGACGAAGTTGAGGAAGTGGAGGAAGTGAACGAAGTGGACGAAGTGGAAGAAGTTGAGGAAGAGGAGACGAAGTTCAGGAAGTGGACGAAGTGCACGAAGTTACGAAGTGGACGAACTCGACGAAGTCGAGGAATTGGAGGAAGTGGAGGAAGTTGACGAAGTGGACGAAGTGGAGGAAGTGGAGGAAGTGGACGAAGTGGAGGAAGTGAACGAAGCAGACGAAGTTGAGGAAATGGACGAACTAGACGAAGTGGAGGAAGTGGAGGAAGTGGACGAAGTGAAGGAAGTCGAGGAAGTTGACGAAGTGGACGAAGTGGACGAAGTTGAGGAAGTGGAGGAAGTGGACGAAGTTGACGAAGTGGAAGAAGTTGAGGAAGTGGACGAAGTGGTTAAAGTGGAGGAAGTGGACTAAGTGGAGGAAGGGGACGAAGTGGAGGAAGTAGACGAAGTGGAGGAAGTTGACGAAGTGGAGGAAGTGGAGGAAGTAGAGGAAGTTGACGGTGTGGAAGAAGTTGACGAAGTGGACGAAGTGGAGGAAATGGAGGAAGTGGACGAAGTGGAGAAAGTGGAGGAAGCGGAAGAAGTGGACGAAGTGGACGAAGTGGACGAAGTGGACGAAGTGGACGAAATTGACGAAGTTGACGAAGTGAACGAAGTGGACGAAGTGGACGAAATTGACGAAGTGGAGGAAATGGAGGAAGTGGACGACGTTGACGAAGTGAACGAAGTGGACGAAGTGGACGAAATTGACGAAGTGGAGGAAATGGAGGAAGTGGACGACGTTGACGAAGTGGACGAAGTTGACGAAGTGGAGGAAATGGAGGAAGTGGATGAAGTGGACGAAGTGGAGGAACTGGACGAAGTGGAGGAAGTAGAGGAAGTGGAGGAAGTGGACGAAGTCGAGGAAGTGGACGAAGTGGACGAAGTGGACGAAGCGGACGAAGTGGAGGAACTGGACGAAGTTGACG
>NC_142168.1:74287956-74362928 GCF_029865625.1 Vigna umbellata | reverse complement strand
ATATATATATATATATATATATATATATATATAAATTATACTTAAACATAAATAATGATAATATAAAATATAGATAATTAATTCTGATCATAGTTATTGTTTTTTTATAAAACATTTAAAGTATTAAAGTACATACTAAAAATGTGAGTATAACATTGTTTGATTTTTTTAAATATTCACAATTAATTTGTTATAATCGTATTTCACTTATTTCTTTTTATAATATAGTGAGTTAAAATTTATTAACTACACAGGATAAATTTAAATGTTGTGAATTTACCATATATTTTATACATCAAGATGAATTAAATTAACTTTTTTACACTAAATAAATGAAATAATGAATTAAAAATCCTTGTATAAATCTTAAATCTAATATTGTAAAAGACAATAAATATCAAATTTAAAATTTATTATTAAAATTCATTTTTATTTGAGAGAAAAAATTGAAATAAATTTAAAGAGTAACGGGTCATAATTTTTTTAAAATAAGATTTTAAACATAAAAAAAGTAGTATATACAGTAATTGCGTAATTTTTTTACAATATTTAAACTTCGTTTTAATAATTATCAGCATTGTACAAAAGTTATACTCACGATGCATACCTATTAAACTAAAAAGCATGTCCTAAAAATTACAAATATATATAAACACGTCTATAGTAACATTAATTTTTTTATTATGTGATCATTAATTATTAATATAAACAGTTATCATTCAAATATTTAAAATTTTCTATAAATATAAAATCCGTATTTTAAAGAAACTGAATTGAAAATAAACTACATTGAATATGTTTATTGGTAAATATTTAAATTTGTTAATATTCATATATAAGATCGTCTATGTTTTAACTTTTTTATTTTTTTTTATCTGATGCAGTGAGTGACTTTTTTTTTCTATACGCCAGTGATAGATAGTCTATGTTTCTATGTTTCTATATGTCATGCAATTTATATATATTAAGTGAATAAAAAAAAGCATTATTATATAATTAAGAAAAGATCAAAAACAGGGAGAGATTCATTTATTGTTCTTACCTCAATGTTCCGTCGGCTATGTGTTCTGCAAAATTGATCTCTTGACCAAGATGAAAATCAACATCCTTAAAATGACAAAAACCCTAATTGTAATTAATAACTCAAAGGATCAAACTTAAGTTTTAATTTAAATTTTCTTCTAGTTCATAACCATGTGACATGCAATCATAAGCAGAACGTCATAAAAATAACTTACTGAAACTGAAATTCTTCAGTTTGTTTTTGTTTGTGCTTACTGGAGGATTAAATCTCTTGTGAAAAATGGAATTGGAAGAAACACTGAGAAAGGAGAGAATGCAGAAACAAACAAAGAAAAAAAAAGAAAAAGGTGAGAACAAAAGTTGAATAATGAGAAGAAGAAAAAAAGAGAGGTTGCGGCTTTGCACAGGATGGAAGATATTGTGTGACTTGTTAAAGGTCCATCAATCTAAAACCTAATTTTAAGTCTTGCTTCTGTAACTCATTCTCTTCACACATTATTTAATTTATTTCCTTAATATTAATTAACTAATAAATTATTTAATTAAATTTTAATTTTCTCATAAATTTAAATATTTTTAATAAATATTGTATGTCTATTAATATTCAAAGAGCGTTATTATTTAAATTTTTCATTTTTTTATTAGTTGGATAACATGCGAAAAAGAATATAACAATTACGTCATGAAAAAATATATATAAACTCAATTAAAAATTATAAAAATTTTAATTGTCCAATTGGCAAAAGAAAATTAATAAAGATTTAACTAAAAATATACAATTTTATAGGACTTGAAATTTAATTTAACTTTAATCAAACAATCAACAATTAAGTTGACAACTACAATAAATCCTAAAATTAGAAAACAAGACCACTTATATTTTTATATTGTTTCTTTTTCATTAACATTATTTTCTCACTTTCCTTCGTTTATTTTATTTTTTGCTCATATTATCTTGAGTCCTTATATATTCTATTTTTTCTACCCTTGTTCACTGTAAAAAAAAAGGAAACATGTGTTTTAAGTTTAAAAGGTTACACATAAAAACTAAAATATATTCATTTTTCATTTTTATAAACCACAATTTCTCTGTAAAGTCAAATTTCTCTTTAAGTGTTCGAGTGACAGTATATCCATTTTCTTTTATTAAAGCCACGAGTTAGGGTTAATTAACAACAACATTTTTTTATAGTAAGTTTATTTCATTTTCTTTTGATTTTATTTTTTCTTATGTTCACATTGTGATTATTTGATAAAAATACGAAAATTTATTAGCTTAAGCCGCTAATGATGTGGTGTATTAAGTTTGACTTCTTAAAGCACCCTCGGCCCATTTTATTCTTTAGCAATAAGATAATCTAACCTTATTTTGAGTTAAATTATGATATTAAAGAAATAAAATACAAGGTATTTTCATATAAGATAATATAACCTTATATTAAGTTAGATTATGAGAGTAAAGAAGCGAGTACATAGTACAATGATTAACATAAGCATATATAATAACTAATTATATTTTATTATTAATTATAATATAGATACTAAGAATGTGAATGATTACTTGTCTTAATGTTAATTGGTGCTAGTTACTTGTAAATATTGATGTAACATAAATTATATTTTTAATGTGAATCGAATATTGTGAGGACGGTATGGTATGTATAAATTGTGTAGGGTTGAGTTTTTTTATTATCATTTTATACATGTTTTGAATTTGATTAACATGTTTTCATAAACATGCAAAAATTGAAACTGTATGGACTGTTGTATCGTAATATAATGAATACATAAATGACTTGAGGTGAAACTTTGGAACTATAACCCTGTTGAAAATTATTTTTCTTATTGTTTATATATTCACATATATATAATATTCAAATAAATCACTGAAACAATATACAAATATTAAGGAATTGAAATTTGACTAATTATTTTCTTCCTTAAACACCTAAACATGCGAGTGATGTAATTGTTCACTTGAAAAATCAACTGTGGTTTAAATGAGAAGAAAAATTATATCAACTATTTCTTATATTGAAAAAAATTTGCTTAAGTGTTTAGATCTCATTCAAACGGTTTAAATGAGAAAAAAAATTATATCAACTATTTCTTATATATATACTCCTTCCCCTTTTTAAAATGTATGTTGACTTAAAACATGATTATAACAATATAACATAAGCACAAAAAACAATGCAAGGTTGAACTAAATATTTACTTAAATATATAATGAACAACATTAATGAATAAACGCACAACCAAAGATCATCCATTACATCAGTTTAAGATATATAATGGCTAACTATTTGTGCAATATTGAATATAAGTTTAGACTCGAAGAATGATATTTAAGGAAATAAGTGTGTATAACTTAAAAATTAGTCATACTCCATATGATATAACTTCTTTCTTTTATCAAAGTAATTTCGTTAGAAGAATTATAATTCACTAAACGAATTTAATTTAAAAACTGTCTATTGTTCTGAGATTGAGATTCCTTCAGTAGATTAGTGAACTAGTTGAATGAATTTTGCAAAACTAAAAAAATGTTGACATCTCTTTCGTCTTTAACGAAAGTTGACATCCATGAACGGATGTTGACATCCGTTTACATATTTTATATTTTATTTTATTGTTTTCATTTAAAAAAAAACTTCAACGGATGTGGCACATCCGTTTAATAATTTTTTTTAAAATATTTTAATTATTATTTAAATAATAATACATAAATTAAATTAATTATTATTATTTTATTAAATAAAATAAAATTAAATCATAAATAATTAAATAATACTTTTAAAATATTAAATAATATTTATATATTAAATTAAAATACAATAAATTAAAAAATTAAAAACTAAAAAGAAAAAAGAAACAAACTTTAACGGATATGACATATTCGTTTTAATAAACTTTTAAAAAATATTTTAATTATTATTTAAACAATAATACATAAATTAAATTAATAATAATTATTTTATTAAATAAAATAAAATTAATTTATAAATAATTAAGTAATAATTTTAAAAAATTAAATAATATTTATATATTAATTTAAAATAAATAAATTAAAAAACTAAAAACTAAAAAGAGAAAAAAACAAACTTCAAACGGATGTCGCCACATCTTTAACGATGTGACACATCCGTTTTAATAAATTTTTAAAAAGTATTTTAATTATTATTTAAATAATAATATATAAATGAAATTAATAATAATTATTTTATTAAATAAAATAAAATTAATTTATAAATAATTAAAAAATAATTTTAAAAAAATTAAATAATATTTATATATTAATTTAAAATAAATAAATTAAAAAACTTAAAACTAAATAAAAAAGAAAACAAACTTCAACGGATGACACTACATTCGTTCACGGATGTAACATCCGTTTTAATAAACTTTTAAAAAGTATTTTAATTATTATTTAAATAATAATATATAAATTAAATTAATAATAATTATTTTATTAAATAAAATAAAATAAGTTTATAAATAATTAATTAATAATTTTAAAAAAATTAAATAATATTTATATATTAATTTAAAATACAATAAATTAAAAAACTAAAAGGTAAAAAAAAATTCAACAGATCTCGATCTCGCTACATCGTTTAAGAAAAGAGGTGGGGTGTAAGATATTTTAAAATATAAAGGATAGTTTTGAAATTTAAAAAAAATGTGGTGGTGCACGGAACAATGTGGGGGTGGTGTAGGGAGTAACCCTGTGCTTTGAGGCTTTGGGCTAAACAATGCGAGTTACCAGCATGCACCTTCCTTTTTTCTTGCTGCACCCCATAGACTTGATAAATTGACCTTTAACTCTCCCTTCTTTCCTTTCCCTGCATCCAACGGCGGCCGCGGCAGCAACATCTCTTCACTTCAATATTTTGTACTCACGTAGATAAAATATTTGTGAATAAATCATTCGTAAATATCGGTAGATAATGAATATAAATATTTAATTACTCTTGCTATAATATTATCTGCGATATCCTCTATCTGTTAAAATTTACTACTGAATTTTAAATTACTGAGTTTTATTTGAATTTCAAGTAATCAAAATAGAATTATTAATAAAAGAATAATTACTAATAAAGAAATATTAATCATGATATAATAGTTTAAAATTTAATTTCATATATTTTTATTTTTTATTTAGACATATAAAATTAAAGCTACTTTGAAATATTAATATTTTGAAATTTATATTTGACCAACTTATTTGAATTTATTTTTTGAAAATATAAGTTTATTTGTATTAATATTTTATTTAATTGTTTGATTTGAATTATACTTAAAAAATAATATTTTATCTAATTTTATATTTTAAATATATATTTTTAAATAATTATTTAAAAATTAAAAAAATAAAATATAAAAATATTGGGGGTATCTTCATGATATAAGAGCAGTGGTGTTTACAAAATGATTGGGGGGTACAAACTTGAAACATGGTGTATTTCTATATTTTAGTGTTACACGAGCCTAATAATGTTAATGTGAAGAATGATGAGAGAACAGATTAATAAATTCACCATCATGTGTCAATGTAAGAACAACAGTTATGGCCGGAAATTTTGGTGAGAAGTGTTATGGAAATTCAGAAAAGTAAAGAGGAAAAAGAAAAAAGGACATGAAGACAATGAGGTGCTTCCCGAACGATACATGGTAGAGGCTCTCTTATTCCATCACCAAGATTAGACTAAAGATAAAGCCTGTGGAACCACAATGATGTCAGTCCCTTTTGTCAAAATCTCCATATGCAAAATCCCTTTCTGCCAATTTCTTCTTCCTTCACATGCGATTTCATGCCCTAAATTTCATTTGCACATACCAACTCCATGTTTTAGACCACTTTCTTCATCCACACCACACCCATGAAGTCAGATACCAAATATTATTACAAAACATGGATACATATATATGATTGCCGTTCACTATTTTGTCCAAACCTATTTGGAAAGTTCACTTCTTGTGTCCCACAAACGGGATTCTACTACACCTCCCCATACCCGAAACCAGGACATACACAAACACTTCTTCACTGTCCCTTTCACCCTTTTCTTTCTCACGTGTTTTATCTAATGGACACAACTAATAGATGTAGGCTTTGCCAATCCAGGCATCATGCTGCATTAGCGAAAAATGATTCCCATTTTGGAAACAACACCTGTGATTTGTTTTGGTCATTCGTGGTCTCCATTGTGCAACATGTGTACACTTTGTTTGAGAAGTCACTTTCATTCTTCTTCTTTTTCACAATTGTCTTTCTCCCACACCAAGTTCTACCATGGAGTGTTATCACTTACCAACTGAAAAGCCTTGCCATAAACTGTAATGAAAATGGTGGTTCCACTTATTAGTGTCACATCCATGATACCTACAATAGGTGCTTCTGTCACAAGTTCGTAAGAACTAACTTAATTTGTTTTGAATTATGTGTGTTCAAAATTATTTTGGTTCTCGTATGAAAACACACAAACACTACTAGGTATTATAATATAGCTGGCAACAAAGACAAAATATCACAAATAACAAGTGCCATAAACTACATCGACTTTTGAAGTTACTCGCTTATAAAAAATTTCTAAGTTGTCTCGTTTGATCAGTTCAGCTAAAATAACCGCCCTTCTAATGTTAAAATAAGCATTTGACTGTCTACACATAAAACACAGCTAAATCATTAGAAAATGTTTCCTTAAAACAACAGTTTTACCATTTAAGCAAGTTCACCTAACCTTATCTTGTGTTTATAAATGGTTTTGCAAGGAGAATCTCAGTTCTATAGAACTATGTGAACTTATATATATATAAATATCCATGCTACAGGGAGGCCATGTAGTTTGTACTTTTGTAATCCTATTCCTCATTTAAAGAGGCTGTTGTATATGTTTTTCGATGATTACATGGATCAAGGAAGCATGTCTGTCAGATTAATTTGAAAATTTACCCATCACATTTGATGTAAAACCATATACTACCCTGCACATTTCTCTTGTTATATCGGTGTTTCCTGCCATTGAAAATCGTCCCTCTGACATAAGCAAAATCGATAATAAGATAAAATAGAAGTTCATTTATTTATTTGTTGGGACATGAAATGATATTTCCACTCTGTTGTGAAACTTAAAATATATGATGCGTCCAAAGAAGAACCCCCGCACTTTGTGTTGTTCATCAGCCTATAAGGAGAATAACTCCACAAGACTTTTGTCAAATTTCTCAGTTACTTTTTTCTTTCTATATAAAATGTTAGATTAAAGCTCAAATGATAATATTCATTTTCTCTAAAAGTAACGCTTATATGTTGATACATAATCTCCTTTATAAGGAAAATATATAACTTTGTTAGAGCAAAACTTTTGTACACTTGCCTATCAAAGAAGTTTACTGGTCTTTTTCTGTAGCTTTTCATGGCTCTGCTTTTCACCTACACACAGTTGGGTTAAGATGTAATTCTGTGCACTGAATATCCCTCCGTGAATCCCTCTCCATGGCGCAATTTTCAACCTATAAAATATTTTCATTTTGAAAATAATATAATAGCGTGTGAACAACGTTCCTTTGTTTTTCTATCTTTTCTCAGCTTTCAGTTTCTTTTGAGTCTCCTAAGCTCCTTTTTTCTTTTCTTTTCTTTCTTCCATATGTCTAAAGAAGTGTGCAACAAAAAAAAAAGGAAACTTTTCTGGCAATAGGTGTGTATGATTACAATAAGCAAACCTCACCGCACCCGAATCCTTTTCTTTTTTGTATTGGTTTTGGAACCAAAAAGGTCAAGCCCCATTAGTATATTAGTGCATATATTATTATATTTGTAGATTCTTTGACAAACGTTAGTCTCTTTGATACTGAAGGACAATATGGGTATCTCCCTAGTTATCCTTCAAAAAGTCATAAGACAAAGGGAAACCCCACAACACATCCTCTATTCCTTTCAAGCATCCAATGTTCTTTATCCCTTACCTTTCATCCCTTTTGAGGTAAATCCATGCTTTTTCTTTCTTGCAAATCCAGTATCTATTTTTCTACGCTCACCTATTTTCTCATCATTGTTTATAATTGGTAAAACTTTGAGTACTCTAAACTAGAAAAGTACGTTAATAAAAATACAATGATTAAGCACTTAAGCATGAGAAAGACTTATTAAACAAAGTGTTATAGTATAATAATGTTAATAATAATACCACTATAAGTATACAGATTTTAACTAAGGGTTTCTAATACTGTACACAGATTGCTCCAATACACCTAATAAATAAACAATACCCATTTACTTAGATCGCAATTTATGTTTTCAACCAAAATTATACCAATATCTAACATTAGTCCAATTTTTTTTTGTCTTCATTGTATTCTATCAAATCAAGTGGCTTAATGTCTAAGGTATAATTAAATGAGAGGTGCAAAATGAGACAAAGGGTGGACGGACGGTCACCAACTCCCACTTGTTTTTCCAACAAGAGAAGAGAATGTTGAAAATAAATACGCTGTTATTCATACATATAATTTCGACTCACAACCTTTGTTGTTGTCAGTGCAGCCACTACTTATTTTCTTCTTCTCGCTGGTCGCACCTTGGATCTTTAGTGAGACTTTAGAGTGAGATTTGTCCACTTTCTGAGGCTTTGACATTTTCCCCTCGTTCACCATTTCTCAAAGTTATTCCATAAAGACTTTTTCTTGAGGTAAAGCCTACTCCAATAACTCCTTTTCATGCAAATGAAAAAGGGTCATCCTTTACAAAGGCCAGTGGTGGCTTAGCACTAGCGTGAGAACTCAGGAGAGTCTTGATAGAAAAGGCGTGTTTGGTTATAAGACCAATCTTTTCTTCACATTCACGCTCAGGTCTTAGACACGTAACACCCAATGATCACTCTGGGGGAACTTTCAGGAAGGAAGCTCCACTGAGCTGAAGTTCAAATGGGCATGTGATGTGATGTGAAATATAGGAATCTATTTAGTATTCTCTGGGAACTAAATTTGGACTCTTCAGTTTTGACTGGTGCTTTTTGCTCATTTCTCAAGTGTGCTTCATCTGAGTTCTGACTCGTTAAGTTCCAAGGTAGTAGGATGGTTCATGGTATCTTTGTTTCTTTGTTTTAACACAGTTGAAGTTGTTGTTTATGTCAATTGTCAGTTGTTTCTGCAAATTTACTGTGTGAAGAACTCTGTTTTCGGTGGCTTTCAGTTATGGGGCTTGAAGATGGTGGAGGAAATAAAATGCTGGGATTGTGATTTACTCCAAGGCACAAACGTTCAAAGAGGTTCCTATCTGTTTCTTATGCTTTAGCCTTTAGCTTTTCCTGTTCCTTTTTAGTGTGCTTAAGAACATGTTATGTACTGTTGAACGACTAATAGTTGGTTTTACATTATCTTTGACGTGATTTTGCTTTAAACATGAACCTGGATATGGAACCAAGCACTAATGTTTGCTGTGTTTTACATGGCAGTCTTCCTGATAAGAAAAAAAATCGAGGAGGATAATCCAGATAATCGCATTCAGGCTTCAGATCGCAAGAAGCTGGTATGTTGAAATCTCTTCTTTCTATTTTCTTTTCAATATTCTCAGAAATTGAAGGCACAGCACGTAGATAGATACATTCACAGCAGGCATGAAAAGGGGTGTATGATGCTGAAAAGAAATTTCATCATTCTTCATTTGACTTTTAGGACAAATCTTTAATCATGAATGATGTCAATGGTGGCCCAAAATTTAATAATAACTAACTGTCTTTCCAAAAGTCTAATCTAAGATGAGCGAACAGAGAATTAGTTTTGGAAAACATTATCACTTTTATTTCAATCTCATTAATTACATCCATACTGTTGGGACATTGATGGTCTATTCTGATTTCATTCTGTATATTCCCCATGCGCGACAAAATTTATAATCTTTCATGCATAAGTATGGGTTTGATTTGATTCCAGGACATGGGTTATCTCACGGAATGTGATAAAGCTGGGAAAAACCGAACCCCTACAAATGAAGTTCACAGCACTCTGAAGCAAGAGGTACAATATCAGAAATGTTGCTCCCCATAATTCTTTTGATGCAGATTTTGATGCAATCATATTTATTGCACCGTGGCCCCTTTGTCCATTTCTTCTTTGTTTTGTTTTTTTTTCCCCTTTTTGGTACATTACATCCATCATTGAGTTTGTGCATCCCGCGTGAGGGACTTGGACCATATTCTTTTAATCATGTCTATTTCGTTCATATTTATTTATTGTTAAATTACCCTGTGACAGATTCTACAACTGGAGAGAAGATTACAAGACCAATTTCAGGTCAGAGGCACGTTAGAAAAGGCACTTGGATACAGATCTTCATCTCTCGTTAATTCAAATGAGACGATGATACCCAAGGTAGCAACAAGTTCAATTAAATTGGGGTCTAGAAAATATGCATATACAAACACATTGTCATATATCTGTCCTGTATCATTAGATTATTGTGCAGCGTATACATGATTATATACATTGTTATGCATTCCTCTAGTCTTAATTTTTTCTTTTTGTATTCCAGCCAGCCACAGAATTAATTAGGGAAATTGCAGTGTTAGAGTTGGAAGTTGTGTATTTGGAGCAACATCTTCTGTCCTTGTACCGTAAAGCATTTGATCAACAATTGTCTTCGGTATCTCCGACTTCAAAAGATGAAAGTATAAAGTTCCCTTTGACAACACTTAGTGCACGATTCATCAATGTTTCTGTGCCAGAGATCTTAACCAATAGAGAATGTTCTACAACACCATCTAAAGACCATGAGCTTGAGACTCAGAGAAAAGAGCAAGAGAAACATGAGCCTGAGACTTTAGGGAAAGAATACAATGAAAATCTAATAGAAGAAAACCATTTGGATTCTGGTGTCTATCGTTGTCATTCCTCGCTATCCCATTGTCCAGCGTTTACGAGAGAATCTCCTCCAGCTGATTCTTTAGCTAGATCTCTGCGTGCCTGTCATTCCCAGCCATTGTCCATGTTGGAGGTGAGTCTAAGTCTTGTTTGTATAAAGTTTTCAATGAACATTTATAAGATGAAAAATATAGGAAGAAGAAATAAAATAAACGCATATGTTAAGTTAAAATTAGTTTATGTATTGGATTTTAACCGAGTGCATGATTATATGCAGTATGCTCAAAGCTCTTCAACAAACATATTAAGTCTGGCAGAACATCTTGGTACCCGAATTTCTGATCATGTTGCAGTGACACCTAATAAACTTTCTGAGGATATGGTGAAATGTATATCAGCTATATACTGCAAGCTTGCAGACCCTCCCATGACTCATCCAGGCCTCTCATCTCCAAGTTCATCCTTGTCCTCGACAAGTGCCTTTTCCATTGGAGATCAAGATGACATGTGGAGTCCAAGGTTCAAGAATAATTCCTCTTTCGATGTACGGTTGGATAATCCTTTCCACGTAGAAGGACTCAAGGAGTTTAGCGGTCCGTACAGCACCATGGTTGAAGTCTCGTGGCTTTATAGAGAGAATCAGAAGTCTGGTGATACTGAGAAATTGCTTCAGAATTTCAGGTGAGGCTGTTATATTTCATTCAGATAATGAAGATCTCACGTTAAAACTATATAGTAGAAGTTTCTAATGAGCGCGTCCTTTTTATGTTGTTTTAGGTCACTTATTTGTCGACTAGAACAAGTAGACGCTGGTAGGCTGAAACACGAGGAGAAGCTAGCTTTTTGGATCAACATACACAATGCTTTAGTGATGCATGTAATTATACTGTCAAGAATATGGTTCTGTGTAATATTTTCTCATTTGATTAGTCGGGTTATAATTTGTTATTTTGTTTCTAATAGGCATTTTTGGCTTATGGGATTCCACAAAACAATGTGAAAAGAGCTTTTCTTCTTTTGAAGGTAAACATTGAGAGTAGTACCTTCAAAGTTATTTAATAAAGGATGGAACTCTTATATGCTTGTTTGGTCTTTGCAGGCTGCATATAATGTTGGGGGTCATACGATTAGTGCTGACACAATACAGAGTACTATACTTAAATGCCGGATGTCTCGTCCAGGCCAGGTGAATCTTATCTTCCCAATTACTTCCATGTAGAAAACAAATAACAAATGAGAGAAAAAAAACAACTGAAGTGAAACTCAAATATACTTTTAATATTTCTCATCCACATGCAAAGTATTTTTTGCTTTTCTTTTATTCTAGACACTGGTGATTTACATGGTTGCTACTTCAAACTTGATTCCTCTTGTAGTGGCTGCGCTTGTTATTTTCTCCAAGGACAAAATTCAAGACTGGAGATAGACGACAGGCTTATGCACTGGAGCATCCTGATCCTCTTTCACTCTTTGCACTCTGTTCAGGAAACCATTCTGATCCCGCGGTATTTCCTCAATTCTAATTTTTATACATTTTTCACGTTTATTTGGGAAATTCCTTATACATTGGCTAGTATTCAAGCAAAATCATCTGGATAACATTGAAATTAAATCAGTTGCAAAAGTTGTTTACATATGCTTTGACAATGCCATATGCAATGGTTAGAACTTGGAAGTGTTACATGTCAGGAAGAAAATTACTTCTAACTGTGTTTAACAGTTAACATGGAATGTGGTGTGAGAAGTGACTATTCTCAGAGAATTATTCACACCTTATTCGCCCTCTTGCTATCCACCCATTGAAATCTGTCAACCAAACTCGTTTTCTTAATTGGCAATAACTTCCCTCTTTAGTTGACTTTTTTGTTACACATGGAGGGGTCTGAATCGAAGAACGAAAAAAAGACAGCGATTCTATATAAATCATTCTTTGCTCTCAATAAGAAGATAAAGTGGATCATTCCATGTTAGCTGTAAAACTACGACACCAAGTTATTATGCTAACCAAACAAATTGAAGGCAGGGGATTAAGAAATAAATATATGGACAAATAGATTAGGTGTACAACAGACATTTTTTAATATTCATTTGCCTAACTCTGATGATGTTTGGCAGGTACGTATATACACACCAAAGAGTGTGTTTCAAGAGCTAGAAGTTGCAAAGAACGAGTACATTCGAGCCAACTTAGGAGTACGCAAGGACCAAAAAATACTATTACCAAAGCTTATTGAGTCATTCAGCAAGGACTCGGGTTTGTGCCCCAACGGTGCCATGGATATGGTCCTGGAATCTCTACCCGAATCCCTCAGAAAGAGTGTTAAGAAATGTCAGCTTGGAAAATCCCGGAAGTGCATAGAATGGATTCCACACAACTTCAGTTTTCGATACCTTATATCTAAGGATATGGTAAAATGAATGATTGTTTCGCAGCTTTGCTTCTTAGTGTCGCAAGTGGTGTGCTTTGTTTGATCTGTGTAATTCTTTTTGTACAAAGTAGAAAGGGCACAGCGAAATATAATACTATAATGTGAAAGCACAGTGGTACCTACTACAAGTGAGGCGGTGTAAATAATGTGTGTTGCTACTGTGCATGCACTCGCTGATCCCACAGCACACGTATATGTTTGGTGATTGTCTAACATGTTGCTTATTATAAACAATTGATTTCAGGTTAAAGACAACAAGTGGTAGAACGCATGAAAATGAGAGTGTCTGGTCTTAGCCCTATCACAATTAGAAATTTAATCAAATGACGTATCAGTTGTAAATCTAAATCATGAGTGGCTTCTTTTGTCGACGAGGTTAGTGTTCACCAAAAAAGTCTAAGCTCAGCTTGGAAAACAAATGGAATTGAACGTGTAGACCCCAACTCTGAACAGCTAGAATAATTAAATTATTAACACACTCAACGAAGCATCAAGAACAGAAAAAAATATATTTTAGATACAAAAACTAAACTTAAAAAAACCAAATTTCAGTCATCCATAAAGGTTGAATAGCAATGCCCAAATTTTCAGTCAACCATAATGTAATGTCCGAATAATTGAATCCTTGAAAGTATTCAATTTTCTCTTCAGAGTCTCTGTGTGAGATGATATAAACAATAAATAAAAAAATAAAAATGTCCATATATTATTGCTTCATAATCAAACCTTTACAAAGTTATTTGTCAATTACCACAGTTTAATTACATTTTATAAGTAACTCATACCCTTTTATATATTTTCGTAGTTGGCAAATGACCTTTTATATTATTATTGACTTTTCAACCCAAGGCAAAAGTCAAAATTGCATCGAAAAGAAGGGTGTCACGTGGCATAGGGATTTGAGTATCATGTTGTTCAAGTTGGAAACCTAACTTCTGTTTTTCCTTCCTTTTCCTCATCCCTTTGACTGCTAAACACTACAAAGTATCAAGTAGTGCAAGGTCAGAACCTTTTTACCTTTTAAGTGACACATATTTAAGCGCTTAAATTTAAATTTAAAGTAAAACGATTAATAATACTTAATTACTTTCGCACATAAATATTGATGAAAATCACATAAATGGTGGTCCAACATCATCTAAGAGTTTCTAACTAAAATCATCAGCAGTAGCAGAAAAATAACAAGAAAAACTTGAAAACCTACAGCACATGAAGAAGAAAGAAAGTGAGAAAACCTACGTCATAAACAGAAAATGTCTTTACTTCATAATTGATTTGATATGATGCATGGAATGGGAATGGGAATGGGAATGGGAATGGAAATGGATGATGGATGGATTAGTATGGGCTCTCTCCAATGACGTTACCCGGTGGGTCATAGAAACAAATGGTCAAGCTTGACTTCTCCTTCACGCACGACGCTTCAGCGCACCCAACCTCCGTCGAATTCCTCCACACCACCTGCGTGTAAACCCCGCACTCGTGCTTCCCCACGCACGAGTTGTTAGCCCTAACATAGAACTCTTTCTCCTTCACCCACTCCTCCACCGCCACGCGTGGCGCCACCGTCGTCACGCCCGCCCACAGCTGGTTTCCGCCGTACTTGCTGGTGGTCAGGTTGGCGAATTCGCACTTCATTTTGTTCCGCTGGTACCGGACCATCAGACTGGAGGCGTTCCCCAGCTTCTCGCTCCACCTCAGAGGTTCCACGCCCACCACGGCTCGAGCCTCGTTGTGCGCCTCCAAGTACTCACTCGCCGCGGCTGTGAGAGGCGGCGGCGGTGGATTGGGCGGAGCGGTGGCGGCATGGGCGAGGATAACAAAGGTGAGTAGAGAAACAAGGGAAAATGAAAGATGATGCAAGATATCCATTTGAGCTTAGTCGTACTTCAATGGTTGGATTATGCTATGTATGACAAAGTTGGAGTCACGGACTTATAAATTCTTTATCAGCAACGTAAGATGACCAGTCTTTGAATTTACCATCTTCTCCTTCCTATATCTTGATGCTCATTGCTGCTGCTGCTGCTGCATGTGTATTGCAGATTGCAACATCATATTAGCACGTAAATAATTATTACCATTGGTTTGATTAGTTTCATAAATAATTAGTATAAAACATCCATTTTATGTTAGTAATGGCCACCTTAATTTATATAATACTCAATACTAACGCAGTTCTATAAAAAGTTATTTTTTTTCTTGTCAAAATAAAATACCAAAAGCAAGCGAGTCTCACTAGAAAAAAAGGGTGTGCGAATAGCAAGGCCCTTCAATGTACCATGACAGAAATTGGGCCGGATGAACTCGTTCAAGTAGCATTAGTTGAAGCCCATTTCAGAATTTTGAAATGTTACATTTCAGCAACAAAATTCTGGTCATGTCACTCACAAATGTGACTCATATATATCTTTAGTTTACTCTATAATTTTGCATTATTGTTCGGTAACAGGAGAGGTGTTTGGTTCTCTCTTACACACGCAAATCTAGGGTTTTAGTCCCTTCACCACCTCATTTTGCTCTCTGCACCACCACATTTTTTTTTAAATTCCAAAACTATCCTTTATATTTTAAAATATCTTACACCCCATCCCTTTTCTTCAACGGATGTCAACATCCGTTGAAGAAAAAATTCTTCCACGGACGTGTTACATCCGTTAACGGATGTGGCGACATCCGTTGTCTTTTTTTGTCTTTTAGTTTTTAGTTTTTTTATTTTTTTTATTTTAAATTAATATATAAATATTATTTAATTATTTTAAAATTATTACTTAATTATTTATAAATTAATTTTATTTTATTTAATAAAATAATTATTATTAATTTTAATTTATGTATTATTATTTAAATAATAATTAAAAAATTTATTATAAATATAATTACTTAATTATTTATAAATTAATTTTATTTTATTTAATAAAATAATTATTATTAATTTTAATTTATGTATTATTATTTAAATAATAATTAAAAAATTTATTATAAATATATTAAAACGGATGTGATGTGGCGACATCCGTTGCTTTTTTTTGTTTTTTAGTTTTTAGTTTTTTAATTTTTTATATTTTAAATTAATATATAAATATTATTTAATTTTTTAAAAAGTATTATTTAATTATTTATAAATTAATTTTATTTTATTTAATAAAATAATAATAATTATTTTAATTTATATATTATTATTTAAATAATAAATAAAAAACTTCTTAAAAATCTATTAAACGGATGTGGCACATCCGTTGAAGTTTTTTTTTTAAAATAAAAATAATAAACTAAAATATAAAATATGTAAATGGATGTTACGGATGTCAACATCCATTGAAGGTGAAACGGATGTTGACATCCGTTTTATAGAAGGGCATATAAGGTTTGGGGAGGTGCAGGGAGCGGTTGGGGGTGGTGGAGGGAGCAACTCTCGCAAATCTATTAAACAAAATTCTTAAGAGAGGATCTAAATAAAAATAACACCATCCAAACTTTATTATGATATATACTTGCTCAGTTACAATTTAACATATGGATAAATTGTAATAAATTAAAAAGTTAAAAAAAATTAAACATAAGTGAAAACAGTTACTAAATGATCATGTTTTTCATTAGTCTAAAAATTATAATTAATAATTAATAATTCAGGTGCAACTATTTTTAATTAAAAACTTAATAATTTCATGATTTAATCATGACTTAACTCGTGTAACTATAATTATATGATTATACTATTTTCTATTTTAAATTCATTTATTAACATGCAACATTCTTATTCTTCTTCAATTTCTTTTACTTGCTTCTACAAATAAAAAGACAAAAATAATGTTCATATAAAAATAATAATAAAAAGTTAAATAGTATGGTTATTACAATCATGAAACTTTAGAAAAAAAAATACATTAGAAAATTTTATCATAAACTTAATTAAATTTATAAAGGATGAGAACACGATAACACTAATTTAACTTAAGAAACATATTGAATTTAAAAAATATAGAAACTCACTAAAAAAATACAAGAACAAAATTAATAATTATTTTATTTTAAAAAATACACTCTTGCTTATATTTTTGAAAAACTGAGTTTTTTTAGTGATTATTTGCTTTTTATATTAACTTCTATTTAATACTTTATAAAACGTTATTTAAATATAATTAACACAATTAAGTGGTATTAGTAATTTAAAATATAATTAACACAATTTAATAATATCAGTTAAATGAATTATAAGCTTTTTAAATTAAATTAATCAATTTAGTTTTTTCATAGAGTATAGATCAACCAAGCAAATTAGATTTATTGAGGATTCGAGATTTAATAAGTCTGAAATTTAGCTGTTTTAAAATGGATGAGAATTGATGTCAAAACTATCGCATTTTCTGTTTTTAATATTTAATTTAATTACTTTAAGATAAATGAAACGTATTTTTAAAAAATATGCAATAGTATAAATTATACTTTTCATTTTAAAACGTAAAGTTTAGTTATGCATGAAAAAATGATTTTTTAATGTCCTGTTATATCATATATTTTACCTTTTTAGTGTCCAATATAAATTTATTGTGTTTTAACTTTTTATTAGCTGTCAAAATATTTCATATTACAAATTAAAATACACATTTTAGAATACAAATTTGTACTCTTCTTACTTTTAAATATTTATTATTTTTCTCCAGCTTAAATTTTCAAATTAAAAATAGATAGTTTAGAAAACAATCTTTCACACAATTACAACTAGAATAAAATAAATATAACTTACTCATAAAACATATGTAATTACTCATTATTATTCCTAAATTAAGTTTAGAAAAAAAATAACAGAAAAATAAAACAACAAATATATTATTCTCTAAAACGAAATGGACGAAATGGATGTAGTGGACGAAGTTGACGAAGTGGCTGAAGTGGGAGAAGTGGAGGAGGTGGAAGAAATGGACGAACTGGACGATGTGGACGAAGTGCACGAAGTGGATGAAGTGGACGAAGTGGACGATGTGGACGATGTGGACGATGTGGACGAAGTGGAAGAAGAAGAAAAAGAAGAAGTGGAAGAAATGGACGAAGTGGATGAAGTGGACGAGCTGGAGGACGAATTGGACGAAGTTCAAGAAGTGGATGAAGTGGACGAAATGGACGAAGTTGACGAAGTGGACAAAGTGGAAGAGGTGGACGAAGTTGACGAATTTGACAAAGTTTATCAATTATTTTTAAGGCAAGAAATACTTTCAAAGAATACAATATTATTATATATATGGTACCAAATGTTTAATACAACTCCATGTTATCCCCTGAATTTAGTATTGCTTTTTAAATTCAAACGATCACATGTTAATTCGTAAGTCCACTTGGTGGTTCCTTTGAATTTAGGAACCTACTTATTACATTATTTCTTAAAGATCTGTGATTGTATTTAACCATTACTTTAAAAAGTATAAAATAATATCAATTAGTTTTCATTTATATTTTTATCTTTCATATAAGTTTTAATTAGATTCTATGTACACTTTCACTCTGATGAAAAATAGAAAGAGTAAAATAAAAATTTATAAAAATTTGATTAAAGTCAACAAAATTTATGATATTTTCTAACAAAAAACTTTAAACTTGATTAGTCAAATATGTCATTCAACTACTAACAAGAATGAGGCCATTAAAATTAGTCTTAGATTCTTAACTCCACTAAATACAAGAATGCAAATTCAAAATGCCATTTTCCCACTGCATATTTGAGTTCGTCACTTGAATTAGTCAGTTAAGTACTTCCTTACGCTATTTTAAACGATTTTTTTATCACAGCATTTAATTTAAACACGTTTAATTCCTGTAATTATGATAAAGAAAATTTACTAAACAACAATACTAATATGATTAAATAAGCTTCTTCAGGTAACAAAAATAGCTAAAAGATAATAAAAAGTCTCCAATTCTTAACCCTGTTTTTACATCCATAAATATTGGGAAGGCATCATGAACTCTGCAATCAATTATATAGAAAGCAATTTTCCAACCCTAATCGCGTATTGGAGAACCTTGAAAAAAGGTTTTGTAAGAAAGAAACAAAAAAATTCACTGAATTCCAAAAGCTGGAACCCTGATTCACGTAGTACATGTTTTGAACAGAATGGGTGCAATTACAAACAAGCAGAGATGGAGAATTGTGAGAAAGGCAGGGAATTGTTCAGATGCTGCATTTCATCATTCCTGTGGGGGCAGCCATACCAATTCACAATCTCTTCTTTCACAACCAATCACTCTCATTTGGGCCCTTACTAGTACAAATTTAATCACCAATCTCTTCTTATTCTCTTACAAGGTCCCACTCAAGCAAATCGATTGAATCACAAATCAAACCCAACAAACCAAAACAGTTTTAACAAAACTAACTTACACGAGTCTAAAGGCGCCGCGTAACGGAAGCTCTGTTTGTGCCGGTGTGGTTATTTTTGGGGTTGGACAGTGCGGAACCGGCTTTAACGGCGAGATCGCAGAGGAGAGTGAGGGACAAGGGGGAATGAGAATGCGAGAGAGGGACGAGGAAGTAGATTCGGCCAGGAAGAAGCTCCTCCTCGTCGGGGACGCGTGGCATGCACGTGCCGATGTGCACCGACTCGGAGTTGCAGAGGTAGCAATGAGGGTTATCGTTGAGAACGGTCTTCGCCGGGATGGGTTGCTTGAACTCCTTGATTCGACCCGCCAGGTTCATCACCATGATTGACGAAGGTCTTCGGAATGATTCCGATGCATGTGCACCGCCACCGCCATTATTCATCCATGCGGTTGTGTTCGTGGTTTTGGCGGAGGGAGAAGATGCGCACGCGCCCATTGCGCCGAGTAGATGCTGCTGTTTCGAGATTTGTTCCTTCCCTTCTTATCCTGTTTTTCTTTATTTATTTTTTTGGTATATTTTGGATCTTGGTTTCTTCTTCCTTCTGAGGGATTAGGGTGACGTAGTCACATAATAGTAACATAATAACCTTTGTCATTTGACTTTGACGCAAAATATGCGCGTGCGTCGCTGAAAATAACAATTGGGACAAAAATGTATTAAATGTTTGCATTTAATGATTTCATTTTTAAATTTGAGACAGTGTATCAATTACCAATCAATGTGAAGATTCACAAGTCTTGACCTATTTTTAAATATATATATAATTTTATTTTATTCATTTTTATATAACATTAAATTGGATGTAAATTTATGAGTTAACTTTCCTAAATAGTAGAAAAAAGTATAGTTTTTCTGAAATTAATTAAATCATATTTAATTTATTGAATATGTAGGCTAAACAGGTTCAAATTAAATTAGGGTAAGTTGATTTTAATAAAAATTTTACTATATTTATTTCTAAATTATACTTATTTCTAAATAAAATTATATTGGATATTATTATGAACTTTTATGATATGAAAATTTATTAAAAATAAAATAAAGTAAAAGAATGCAAAATATTGGAAGATCACATCAAAGTTGTCAAATATTATATTTTATGAAATATAGAAAAAATATATATGCTATAAAAAATATAAATGAATAAATAGAGATAAAATATGAAATCATGTATATTGTTATGTATGAATGAAAATTATATTAATTAATTTATCAATATAATTATTTCTTTCAAAAAACAGAAAAATTATATATGTATAAAAAAGAGTATCGATGTTATCTTTCGTTATGACTTGAGAAACATTCAAACAAAAGAATAATTATTTCTTAACTAAAACTTATGAAAATTCTCTCTAAACATGTTTTAAAACATAAATAGTTTTATAAACTCAGCATAAAAAAAATTTTACATTAAAAAATAATAAAAAAGTTATCGATATATTCACTCAAAATTATTCTAAAAATACGAACATAAAAAGTTTAATTAAAACAATCTTAATTACATCATCAATATTAATCTCAAGCCAATTAATACATATATAATTATTTTTACTATAATTATTTATTAGTTAATATTTTAATAATTTTAAGACAATTATAATATTATTTGATAACAAATAATTTGAATGTTTAATAAATTAATTTTTTAAATTATATAATTTAATTATATGTTTATAATAAATAAATAAATGTACATATAGCATTTAAAAAATATTATAATTAAACAAACAAACATTATTTTGATTTTGTTCAAAAGAAGATATGCTATCAATAATAACATCTTCACATTCACATGTTAATACATTATTATTATAACATACAAAAAAGAGTAAAGTATTATTCAAAAATAATTATACAGTTTGAATATCAAATTAATCTTGCCATGGTCTATAATTTATACAATCAAGTCTATAATCATATATATATATATATATATATATATATATATATATATATATATATATATAAGATAAAAACATATTTATAATAAAATTATAAAAATTATTTATATTTAATTTCAAAAATAATAATAATAATGATTTACTTTTTTATTATCATAAAAAGTAACACAGTGTATATGTTTTCACTGTTGATAACATTTTAAGCTTTAATAAAAATTTCAAATTAAGAAATTCCAATTTGATTTGAAGTCAAAATATTAATATTTAGTTGCTCTCACCGATACAATAATTTATAAGAAGTCAGAATAATTCCTTTCTTATACCTAACCAATGTTCATTCAAGAATTTTTATTGACTTCTCATAATTAAAATTTTCATTTAAGTGATCTAGAAGTGAGTAAAAGTTGAATTATTAATGAATATTACTATTCAATACAAGTTCTACTCTAATTAGGCTAATCACGTTAATTGAACGCATTCATTATAAAACATTGACTTTCTCCTAATATTAAGTTAAACTTTAAAAAATATTCATCTACCTCTTCAATCAAATTAAAAGTATAAATATACAAATGATTAAATAATATATACGATTAATAAAATATCACTTTATTTTACCAATTCAGTCAAGAAAAATTAGGATATTTGTTGAGTGAATTTTGATCAATATGAACCTACTTTTTTCATATCTATATTACTAAGAATTTTTTGTAATTATTTTTATTTATCTTTAAGTTGCTTGATTTAAAGAATGTTTAATCCATTGAACAAAGTCCTTAAATAATTTATACTGTTTCTGCTGAACGGGACTGGGGAATTCTCCTTCTACCTCCGTCCGGAAACACTCCTCCTCCTCCGATCGGTCTTCCTCTTCTTACCTCCTCTGCGCTCGGTATCAGTGTAAAAGGGTTGACCTGCAGCAAACACTCCAACGCTCAAGTCAGAATGGGTTCTCGCAAGTCTATAATTATCAAAATGAACAGAAGATTTACCTTCCCCTTTCACTTCTATTTATACAATTACAGGGAATATTATTCATTAATTTACCTTTTAATGACTTTCAATGCTCACTTTAAATACTCGACAAGGACTGTTACCTCATTAACCACACATTCATGAACATTTAACGGCTGTCTGCAATCTCCTTTCCTCGTGCTTACCCGATCGGTTATGTTATCAGCCACCCGATCGGTGGCCTACCCTCGGTAGCCACACAAGCTGCAGTCGGTTACTCACCCTCAGTAATAACTCCATCCGTGGTCGGCTGCTTACCCTCGGTAATAACCCACTCCACGATCGGTTGCCTATCCTTGGTAGTAACATATACTTTCACCAATATTGGAATATGTTAGACAAACTGAAATTTGATGATTGGATTATAGAAAAATAAATTCATGGAGTGTAAGAAATGTTCCTAAACTGCAACAAAACTTTAACTCGTTTTTCAAATAAAAATAAATAAATTATTTTATACCCATTTCTCATAACCCTTACAAGAATTGAATACTTCTCATATGATAGTTTACACAATTACAAAATCATCCAAAACTCCTACATAGTTAATAAGTCAAATAAACACATTTAAGTTTTTTTTCTTTAATTTTAAATTTGTTAAATTTTAGCTTTACTTTCCTATTTAAACAGGAATGGTAAAATGAGGGTGTCAAGAAACTCATTTTTTTCTTCTATATAAGATATATATTGCTAAAAACTAAATCAAAATAATGTCACACTCTATCTACATATACTATAATTGATTATAGTCAATCCATGTAAATAATATATATATATATATATATATATATATATATATATATATATATATATATATATATATATATATATAATCTCAGGTCCTCACATCATTTTCTTCTACTATAAAAACTAAATGTCTACCTTTAATTAGTTTTTATTTCTTTTGAAATCGGTTTATCGCTAATTTAAAGCAACTTATGTCATGGTTAACATTTTTTATGGTGAAATTGGAACATAATTTATATATTGAACATTTTTATTTATTGTGAATTGTTATTCTATAAAAGTAAATATATTCCCTTTTTCATTCTCGGTTTATTAGAAACCATATAATTATTTATATATTTGTTTTCTTTCCATCCAAACTTATCATTAAAATTCTGGGGCACTCAGTTTTGAACTAAAGTTTGATGACAAATAATTGCATGTATTTTGTTTTTGTGTCATAGAATGATTGTTTGTGGGAAATAAGAATGGAGAATTTTCTAAATAAAGGGGCTAATGATGAAATGCACCCAGAATTTGTGATCCATAAGATGTGGTGAGTGAGTGAAAGGTAGCCATTAGGCAACTCCACTGAGGAAAAAGTGATGGTGTTGGTGATATGCATGTCATGTGCAAATTCAAACAGTGATCTATTTCAGTAATGTATAGACCTTTCTTTTTCTTTCTCTTTTACTATCACAAATCAAGTGGCCAACTTGATAAATAATTTCTTAACACAGAAGGGTCCCTGATTTATGGGTTGAAAGGGACTATGCGGAAGGAACAGATATTCATCACCAATCCTTTTTTGGCTATACCTAGGGTTTTTTTATTTTTAGTTTTTATAGAATTAAATAGGGTGTGTTTGAAAAGTTACTTTAAGAAAAAACAACTTATTGAATTAAAGACAAAATAAAATAATTTTTTAATTAATCCATTCATTTACTTTTAATTAAATGAACCAATGTACAAACTTTTGTTTTTCTATTTCATTTATAATTAATGTATCAAGTTCTTATATTTAGGGTTTAAAATTAAGGTTTACTTAAAATTTTGTAAATTCTTTAATCACAGTGAAAATCTTTCAAGTTCAAGTTGCTTAAAAGAAAACTAACTCTATATTCAAGTTGAATCCAACAAATATAAATTGGTATGACATTTTTTTCTTTCATCAATTTTTTTTATAGTTTCAAAAAGTTCAAAGAATCAGCATCATAACAATTGTTTAAAAACATTTAAATTTTTGTAAAACCAAATCACCATTCTCTAGATTGAAAAAATATTAGCTGTAACTGTTTTAACAAACCTCTTCGGTCTCTCTACTAAACTCAATTTTTCTACTACTTAGAGAGCGGTTAACTATCCAACAAGTCTACCTAACCTAGACACCTAAAACTTCCTAATAGATGTTACCTTTGGCTCTCTAATCCTCGTCCTCTTTCAAGATAAAAATAGTACCAGTTCATGTAAAATGGTTACTTAGTAGCCAAAAATACCACTTTGCAATTTCAATTCAACTTTCACACACCAAAGATCAAGTTATCATATATAACCTACATTTCATATTCAATCACTTTCTATTCATCATACCAAATCAATTTTCTATTCATCATACTAAATCAATTATAACATGTAATCTACAACACATTGTCACTTTCCTAATCAATCATCATTCATTAGAATTCATATATCATTATTACAATTATGAATTAAAGCTAGTTTTCCTTAACTTGGTTAAACTGCATTTTTTTCTCACATTTACTCTTTAGAGTTTTATTTCTCAAAACTAAACAAAGAAAATCCTAATTAGATATATAAATATATCACCATGCTCATAAAGTAATAAAGATTCACTTTTTAACACATTTGAACCACATACATTGAGGTATAACATACATGCAAGCTCAAAAAGTCAAAACCAATTCAAAAGGGTAAAAACTAAACTTACTTTGTTTTTTATTTTGATTGGGTGGACATATAGAATTCTTTACAAAGAGTGATTCTATGGTCATTGATCTTAAAAACAATGAATAATGAAGTTAAAAATCTAAAAAAATATATATAACCCAAGTTTAAAAAGAAAGTCTAAAGAGATAATTGCTTTTATAGAATTAACCTTCAGTAATAGAAAGCCTGTTGATAGCCATAATCTTTTGTCATTAAAATATTATATCGTCAGCTTTTTAAAAATCACCACTACTTTTATACCAATTTATAACTTCTCCCATTAAACACAATTAAAAAAATCATATTTAAAATATCGAATAAGCTAAAATTATCCTTTAGATAACAAATTTTCATTAACATATTTTGTAAAGAAAGTGCTCATTGTGTATGAGTTTTATTCTTTTATAGTTTGTACTTGCATGCTTCTTAGATTTTTTTTAAATTAATGTTAAAAAGTGAGTTTAACAAACAAAACTAAAAGAAAAACATAATATTATCATATATTTAATATAAAAAGATATATGTTAATTTTTTCAATATAAAATATATTAAATAAAAATTAAGTAAAGTCAAATTATTATAAAAAAAAGTAAAAATATCAAATATATTTTTTATAAATAAGTTACATAAGATAATAAAAAAGTTAATATGATTTTTTTTAACCATCTAATAAATTATATGTGTTATAATAATTTAAAATAAATGTTAGATGGGATATGTAGAATATATATATATATATATATATATATATATATATATATATATATATATATATATATATATATATACTATAAAAAATAACGAATAAATTAGCAAAATTGTATTAACGGCCTACTTATTTTAAATTATGTCATAGTTTTATAAATGAAAATAAAAACATCTTTATACTCCTTTATTTTAATATAAAATTGTCTCTGGTGAACGTTTTGCGCGTGTTTCAATAGTTTTTATTCAGTACTAACAATAACATAGTTTTTGATAGTGTTGTCAAAATGGGTTATAACTCGCAAGTTAATCCGGTTTATCGTGGGTTTGAGCCGGGTTCGATTTGAGAAAAATGTTTTTTATTTATGTGGACTAGTTTTTAACTCGACTCACTTAAAACCTGACTCACCGGGTTGAACCCGTGGTGAGCCGAGTTCGCTCACCAACCCACCTAATTTAATTTAATTATTTTTTATTTTGTATTTCAATATTATTAGTTAGTATTTTTTATTATATTGCATATGGTGATAAAGAAGATGTTTCAAGAGAGAAAAATATTATAGATTTATCTATTCAATACTCTAATATTATAAATGGGCAAGTGATACAAAAATGATTGATCAATATTAAAAACTTACTTGTTCTCCTTTTGTACATGTTTTTTGATTAATCTTAGATTGTATGATACTTTTTTTTTAATTGGCTTTGGAGTTTAATATCATTTTAGTGTAACGTTTATTTAAATTTGAATTAAAAAAATTGTAATTTTTTTATTTAAAAAAAATTTTGGAAAAATTTTTGTTTCTAAGATTTTTACTATATTTTAATATATACAAAAGAATCATAAAGAAAAAATAAAAGATTAAAAAATTATTAAATTTTGATATAAGTTATTCAACTTAAACGTATTAAAAGAATACTATTTGTAAAAAAAATAATATGTTTTAAGGATAAATTAAAAATTTAGATGTCTATATACAAAAGTAAAACAGTTAACTAAAATAAAAAAAAAATTAAAATATTTATTTGTAAACGGGGATTTTTTTTAAATCCATTAAGATGAAATTAAGGCTGATTTTTTTTTTCATATTTCATTGGGATTATTTGAAAAAAAATATATACAGAGGTTTAAATTGTAAGTTACATTTCAATATATAAAAAAAAAATTTACTTTACTGGTTATCATTTATAAAATTTATTATCTCCCTAACTTATTTCTCGTATTCATTGAATTTTGTCTTTTCTTTAGTTTTTAAACCAATTTTGACTTCTTTTTACTTAGAAGCATTTTGTAGTTGGGATTTATTGAGAATCAGCCCGTCTCAAAACTTCCTCAGAAAACAATTATGACGCAATTCAAAAAATAAAAAATTGAAATGTTTCGTCTAATATAAATATTAATATAGAAAATTTGATAAGATATTTAAATTCTAATTTTATATCTTGATTGAAAATATGTTATTTCGTACAATAAAAATTATATCTAAGTGTAAGATCTATATAAAATATTAACATCTATTATTATTGTCAAACCGAAAATAGTCTAATAAACATAAGATTTAAACGTGAGATCTACATGAAATATTAATCTTATAAAATCAAGAATTTTTTTTATTATAATATAAACATAATTTATACTATAATAAATTGAAGAATCAAATTATTATATTTATTATTATGTTATTATATCTTGAGTTTATTTTATTTATTGTCACACTAACACACTCACAAAATACTATAAGTATTCCTAATTACAAGAAATAATATAACTTAATACTTATTTTATATTTAAATATTGATTTGAACGTTTGACTCTTTACAGGTAAACTTTTCCTTTTAAGCAATTCAAATACTTAACAACAGCAAGCTCAAGTCACTTCGGATTAATTTGGTAATCAATAAGAATACTAATAATATAAATTATCATATTATCAGATCAATTATAAATTTCTAATACCACGAGTGTGTTTATATTGAAGAGTAAATTTAATAAAATGAAAAAGAAAAATAGAGGAAGAGAGTATTATGATTGTTTAGATAGTGAAAAAAAAAAGTAAATAAAATGAATGTAAATTTATGAATGATTTGATACACATAATAAATCTTAAAGAATATAAAATAATGTCTTTATAAGTGGATTTATTATTATTATATTTATATTATTATTTAATTAGTTATTATTATTATTATATTATAACATCATCATAATTAATTATCATTAACTTATATTTCATTATACGAAAATAGAAATATAATTGGTACACCATGATAATTAAACAAAACAGAGTCACAATTGTGGCCCTGGCCATGCATAATAGATTATTGACAAGGAAATAAATAAATTCATGTATATAAAAGGGGTAAGGATTTAAAACCACACAAGTTGAGAAATCACCCACACTAAAATTAGTGGCAGAGCTTGGTTATGAAATAAGAGAGCTTTGGTCCCCAATTTATTTATTTTTTCAAAATACTTTAAATTTTATTAAGTCTTATGTATTTGTCTCAATTAAATATTATTTTTCTTAGTCAAATATTATATTTTTTAAGATGTATTTCTGTTTCTTAAATAATAGTTAAAGATACTGGTGAGCAAAATATTAAATATGCATATATGTGGGAAACAATGATTTGACTAAATAGATAAAGTAGGACCTCTAATGTGAAATTAGATTAAAATTAAGATGTAATACCTTCCTCGATTATAACCGGTTAATTGAAGTAGGGTTTATGTGGTGAAGGCTACAATAGTGATAGATTTAATATAGTGTGATTATTCTACGATGAGACTTGTTTTAAAAGTAAATAATTTTTTTAATTTTTTTTTAAAATTAAATAATTTCATTTTTTCAAATTGAAACGAAATTTAATGTTTATATAAATATTTTTATTAAATATTTTTAATAAAATTAAATTTATTTATATTTATATTTTTCATTGAATTTTATTTAAAATTCAAAACTAATTTCAACTATGCTAAACTTATTTATCAATTACATTTTATAAAATAAAATAAAATTATTAACAATTCAAATGTAAATTTTTTAAACAATTTTAGAATAATTTAAAACAAATAAAATTAAAATTTGAAATAAATTTTAATGTAAAATATAAATATAAATAAACTCAGTCTTATTAAAAATATTTAGTAAAAATTAAAGTTTGTTTGAAAAGAGATAAAATTGATTTATCTTAAAAACAATTAAGATAAAAATGAGGCAAAATAAAAAGGAATAAACTAAATTGTGATTAAGGTAATGATATTTGGTATGATAATAACATATAACAATGCGGTATCACATCACATGTAGCATAACATCAATTTAACAAGTAACAATTTAAAAAGTAAAATTAAAAAAGAAAAAAGTAAAATCTTTAACCGTGTCAATATAGTGTAGTGGAAAAGATTTGATTGAATTAAAATTTTTAACATAAGAACTAAGACACATACAAAAGAGACTGATTTAAAATTATAGATGTCAACCACATTATTTAACCTTTTTTAAATTTATTACGAAAACATTTATTTACCTCCTTGTTGGTTAATCGAGCAACTAAATTTAAAATAAGTACATTTTATTTTTTGAAGTATGAAGTTTATACTTTTCCAATAATTCTATTTTATGCTTTTTTTCATTAACATTTAACATTAATAATAAATAATTGTAAATACTTTTTTCCATATAATAATTTTCTTTTTTGCAAAAAATTACAACAATTGTTATTTTAAACATATAAACAAGTCAATTAATAGCTTATATGTGTGCATACATATATATGTGCGGGTATGTGTGTGCCTTTTTTTTTTCTTTTAATTTATGTTTTTTAATTCTCTTTTAAGTTTATTAATGTACTATTAGGAAAACAAAGTTTTATAGATGTAATGAAGTAAAAAAAAATAATCCTTTTATCGTTTGAAAATGATATTTATTTATAATTTGACATTTGAAAATTTATTAGTACTTGAATATAATAATATTTATAGAGTGAAAAAGTAAATATTTTAAGAGGTGAATTTTAAGCTTAATGCAGTCCCACAAAATTGATTTGTATGGAAGAGTCTCTGATATCATTTTAAGAAATGAACTTTAAACCTAAGTCAATCTCACAAAATTGACTTGTAAGAAGAGGTCTACATTCACTTATATAATATAAATTAGTCTTATCTCTAATCAATACGAGACTTTTAACACATACTACCTTTAGATAAACATAATTTAATTATTACATAAACTTAATATGATATTGATTAGATAAGTGAAGAATATCCGAAACATATTAGATGTTTAAATGTGAATATTTGATGTGTAGAATTTTGTAAATTTTGAGATATGTTTTAAATAGAAATTTTTGTATTTTTTATGATGTGTTTGAAATTCACTTAAATGATGTATTTTTTGTATTACATAAACTTAATATGATATTTTTTTATGATATGTGAAAATATTTTATACTTTTTTCATATAAGTATATTTAAACTTTTTTTTTATATAGGTGATGTTCATAAAGATAAAAAGTCATAGTCTATAACATAATTTTTATCATTAAAATTAATATACACACATCCATATGTGACTTAAGTGAATATACATCTCAACTTTGATAGAGTATTTACTAACCACATATTCTTCATAACTAACCATATATAACTGTATAAATGATACATAAAAACATTTAAACTTTTTTTTACATAAGTGATGTTCAAAAGAATAAAAAGTCATAGTTTATAACATAACTTTTATCATTAAAAAAGACACTTAACTTATAATTTGATTTTCTAATTTCATTCTAATTTTAAAAAAGACCTCTAGTTATTGGATTTTTCAATTTAATTCTTTATTTTTTTAAAAACATTAAATTTAGCTTTTTAAAAACATCAAATTTGTTGATTTTGATTGCTCAGTGGACCTTTATTTTTCAACCAATTATTTCTCTTTTCCATCCACCAAGATGTTAGGTTTTTATTCTTCTTAAATCATCATTTTTGTCTATATTTATATATTTTTAAAAACATTTATATCTTGATAAATTTTATGAAAAATAATTTAAGTTTTGTTTATAATTATCGTATTTATTTTATCATGTTCTCAATTATCACCAATATAATCATAATTAATATGAAAAACATTATAATAATTTCACAAGTCATTTTACTTATATTTTCATTATTCAGAAGACAGTGTAAAATAATGAATACTTTTAAAACTTATTCTATTGTGCACCAATAAAGTTAATTGACATTCGTACCATTGATCAACATGATGCAATGGCATGCTTGACTCTCTCAACTTAACTTTTAAGGTTTTTGTTTGGCAAGTGGTAACATTAGAGTAAACCTATGACAGCTCAATTCAATAAAAAAGAAGTTTGACAATCCTATGACAACAACAACAATTTTTACCATGTTATAAGTTGAAAATTTTTTCAATAAAAATTATAAATTGTTAGAAGTGGACTTTAAGCCTAACTCAATCCCACAAAATCGACTTGTAAAGTGAGATTTACACTCACTTATAAACTATCAATTGGCCTTATCTCTAGTAGATGTGAGACTTTCAACACACCCTTCTCACGTCGAAGTATATACATCTCGAGCGTGGAATTAGATATTTTTAATGGGTGGTCCGATAGCGGATGAAACAATATGTCCAACAAACAACAAATATCACTAGAATAGACTCTAACCATGACTCTGATACCATGTTAGAAGTGGACTTTAAGCCTAACTTAACCCCACAAAATCGGCTTGTAGGGTGAGGTTTGCACCCACTCTAACCTATCTTACCAGTTATATTCATTATTAGAGTTAGAACTGCTCATAGTTAATTCTCTTTACCTAAATACTTCAAAGTTTAATTTAACCACCTAAGTTATCAAAACCTTAATTATATTATATATACATATTATTAAAATATTCTATTATATGTTTAATATTTTCTTAACTGAAACATTATTCATTATATCTTATTACTAAAAACTCTTTCAAAATAAAATACATCCTTTAAATTACAATTAACAAATCGTTTTAACTTTGATCTCAAAATAGATTTCTACCACACCTTAAATCCAGCTCTTGCATTTCAAATAAATGTTTCTTTTTGTTCCTAGTACTTCTATGGATTGATCAAGTTGGAAATTGACTAGTGCATCGACAAGAAGTAATTTACAATGTGAAAATGCCATATCTTTCAAATTCTTAAATATGTTTGTTTCAATCAGGAAAACCAGGGTTTAGTATTCTTAACCTGAGAGAAAACAGATAGGTGTCAAGAAATTTTAATATTTCCATTTTAATTTGACTTCATAGAAGTTATTTATTTCATTTCATAATAGTAAAAAATACAATAAAAAGAATAAGAGAATTATAAGTTTAAAAATAAATATAAACTATAAAGTGATTCCTAGGTGCCAATACGTGTTGTGTGGTTTACTATGGGCGAATATCAGCACACAGAAAACAACTACTTGCTTGCTTCATCAACTTTCCAACTGCAAGCCTACAAATTTAACTATGTTCGTTTAATGATTTATCTGGCTTCCTTTGCAATGCAAAGTTCTTTAACCTACACCACCTATCATAATTATATACTTTCTTTGCTGGAATAGTGAAAGTCCAACCATAGGTGTTTCCCTGAACTTTCCCTCGTTGACTCAAACATAAAGCCTAAAAACTCAACTAACAATAAAAAAATGGTTGTTAGCACATCGAATGTTTTCCAAACAAAAAAACATGTTTGAATTTCAATTTTTGTTAAGAAATAAGATTTGAATTCAAGTTTTGTAAAATTAGTTAAGTGTTTTCATACCATCTTAAAATCTTTTGTTCGTTCTTGTTTCTTTCTACTATGATCGAAATGACTTATGTTCAATTTTTAATACTCGCTCATTTGTTCTTGCATCCAAGCGAAAATCTTGTGACTGTCTTGGTTTCTCTCGTCCTTGATGAAAACAAGTATGTGCAGATCCATAACAATGACATTGAGTGTCAAGTTCCTAGATGAGATTGTCCCTGAATTAGAAAAGAAAGATATTTTGTATCAACGGTGGAAGCATTGCAATGATAAGTGGTCTCCTAGATTGTTCACTATCTCCTTCAATTCCACAAATCATCTTATGGATGGACAATGCATAAGCAATATGAAATGATTTGAAGTCGAGATATTTTCATTTGTGATTTCATGTGCATTGCGCATCTTTGACTTACAATTTGAAGTATCTTCCATGAAGCATGAATCCATTGTAATTCACTAAATTATGCGTTATCTGGGATGAGATAGACAACTTCAAACTCGATCTTGTTTGTTAGTGTACTAAGAATGTTCTTGTGGGGTGATTAACCTGATTAATTAAAGAAAAAATGAGGATTTGGTTATGCAATTCCTTAAAGGTCTAAATAAACAATACGTTAGATCTCATATCCTCTTATTAGATCTATTTCACACATTAGCAAGATCTTCTCTTACATTCTAGACGTATGTTATAGGAAACATGGCTTTCTGCTCGGTCATAAATTTTTTAAAAATAAAGCCAAATGTGTCAAAATCGATGAGAGTAAAAATGAAGAGAAGTGGGAGCATGTGAGTGGTGAACAAGACTTTCAATGTATTCGCCTGAGCCGATAACCAAGATGAATCATCAGTTTTGATACTAGTATTGGATTTATCGAGGAAGATATTCACTAGAGAGACACAATACCAATGAGATTTGAGTTCAACCACATAAGGGGTTGACATCACTCTCTACAAAAAATCTTAAGGCAATTGGTCAATGAGTTTTTCACCTTTATATAATGCTCTACTTTCTCATTTCTATCCAATGTAGGGTTTGAATTCACACTTGGATTCTCAACAATCTCCCCCTCAAGGGTGAGTCCCTTCCATATTGGTACACTCTTCCTCCAACGAAAGCATTCTCAACCACGAGTACTCATTCATACCGTCATTATCTTAACGAGACACACTTATCTGAAATCCTTATCCGAAAAGACTTTCGATACAGAGACTATTGTACTCGCTTGAGCTGGTCACCAAAACAAACTATTAGCTCTAATACTATTGCTGGGATTATCGAGAAAAAGGTTCACTCAGAAGATATATATAACACTTGGATCCCCAATAATATGTCTAACCGAGCTTATGTTATTGGTTCATTTGATTATTTCAAGAATCCAAAAAACAATATGAAAAATAGTTCATTCATTTATATATATATATATATATATATATATATATATATATATATATATATATATATATATATATATATATATACACACACACACGTATATAAACGTAAGTTCAATACACAAGTTGTTGTAATTCTAAAAAAAATAAAAACTGAATAAACTACTCTTTTCTCCATCATCATTATAGCTTAATGAATTATGATTTTATTTATTAAATTACAATTTGCTTCTTTTATCATTTCTCATTTATTTTTGTTAAATCTAAACAAATATAATCTAAGACAAAGCTTATCATAATACTCTTGCATTACCATGAAACGACATTCAGCTAAAGTTAGATCCACAAAATCAACATATCTATCTTTACTAGAATCTTTACTAGTAGAGCCTTATCTTTCTACTGAAAATTCCAAGTTTCAAATTTCATATTATTCGGGCATTACTAGAGAACAAAAGTGCACTCATGCTTTAGAGTTGACTTAAACACAAAAAAGTCTTGCAATTATTTGAGGTTGATTACGGTGCAATAGAAAATTAAAATGAAGACGGAACCCACCCAAGCATATAAGTCAGTATTCACATTATTGAAAGAAAAAGAGAGTATTCAAGTTACAATTTATTAATTTGAAGGAAAACAAATTCAAACATTCTACCTACATATAACATCCATTGCCAAATGTAATTAAACTTCCCAAAAGGTCACACCGTCCTTGATCTTGCAAACACACAGTTGTCTTGTTATTATAGCAGCTGCCTCCACACTTGATTAATCCAAAAGAGTTAAAACTTTGCTGACCCACAAGAAACTTTCATAAAAGTTCACTTATAAATTTGTCTTACCAACGAGAGAATAGAGAATAAAAGTTCCTTTCTTCTCGAGAATTGAATCAATAAACAGGTAGACCTTTTGGACATTAAGTAATAGTTTGAAATGTGATAAATAATTACTTTATCTTACCTGTTCTACTGAACTTTACAGCCAATGCATCCAATGTATAATAATAATAATCAGAAATAGAAAACATTTACTCTATATATCACTTTTTTCATGTACTTTCCTCTACTGGGTGAAATTTACCTAGATTTCACTGAGCATGTGAGTCCCGTTTCCTATTAGGTTGTCATTATCATCTGTGCAATTATATAAAAGCTAGAGACCCACAACAAAGGTGTGTGGTACACCACCATCTAAGACGTAACCTTAAATCAAACGTGTGTTCTATTTTACCTTGTTCTTATGCTACATAAATCGCATGCCACTTTTCGCTCAATGCTGCCTGAATTTTTAAATATACAACACCGACACATGCTGTGAGACATTCATCACCCTATTCACATTTATCTATTTCTCTTTCTTAATAATCACATTATAATGTATAAGCTTTGTTTTTGCAGTAACGAGACCGCATCGCGTTTCCAGAAATTTTTTAAGATGATTTAATTAATTTATATTATTCGGATATTTGAATGGTTAATGTAATTTAAAAGTAGAATATGATATTATTTTGTGGTGTTGAAAATATTTATGGTATGCGGGAACATATTGTTGGAAATGAAATTTGATTTGGCGTTTGGGTAGCAGAGTCATAAATCATGGGTGATGACAGTTGTAGAAGGGAGAGCATTGTCCATGCCCTAAATTTGTGAAATTAATTAGAGACAACCTAATATGTAATTAAGTTTTTAGCCAAACTTTAGAACTGAGGTCCACACAGAGCTAACGAAAATAGAAGTATGGAATGGGCGAAAACCAAATAGCATGGTCCAAAGTTGAAAGGAACCATATTCAGGTTGGGTGAGTGTAGTAGTGGCAGTAGTAGTCCTCACATTTCCCATTTATTCGCACCACCTTTCCACAATCCCACTACCTTCTTTAGTAACTCCTCCACATCACTACTGCAACTGCACATTTCTATACCAGCATGCACAAACAATGTACACATAATAACAAGAGGATTGTATTTATGAAACGTCTATTCTTGAAATTGATTTCGATTGAGTCGCATTGGTTTAGGCTAGGCTGGTTTCGGAGACCCATTCGTACACCGCATTCATATGTCATGACTCATGAGTGATGATGATGAGTCTGATACGATTTTTTGGTGTTATTGTTACCGTACGACCAGGCTTGTTACAGCTGTAAACAATTCCACAACCCAACAAACAAACAGTACTCACCTAAAACCCCAACCTGCTCACTCTGACTCCTTTTGTTGGGTCCAGCATGCATTTCTTTACGTGCTTCTCCACCACTACTCACTTTTACACTACCAACACAATAGGGATATTTCATTGCATCAACCAAGATTTCTTCTTCAATTGTCCATTCTCTTCAACGTTCACCCTTTGGTTTCTGTTCATTGTCCACTTCCTACTCGCTCCCGCTCAATCAAATTATTCTTGTCTTTGCTTAATTGTGTGTATAGCAGTATCAAAGATACGAATTGGATCCATACGAAAACTCCAAAACCAGGAAAGACTACATTACACGCATAATTATATTTCTTTGTCTCACCTCTTTGGATTTTAACCTTTTACAAATGCCTCAGGATTGGATAAGGATAAGGTTACGATCGTCAACCCATTTAATCATAACCACCTTGCTTATTTATTCCGTCGTTTCTCCCATCTCACTATCCTTCTCAAATTCCTTCCCTCTTCCTCACAATCTCATCTCACTCCTCTGCTTTCTGTTTCTTATGCTGTCCACTACCATACCACTTTCTACTTTTGTCACAACACAACCAATCTTTATCGTAATTGCATATCCCTCTCAACTTGTATTGTATTTAATGTAACCAAAGGGCGTTATTTTCACTGGATGAAAACAATTTAATTAAAAACGGCCCTCCCATAAATGACCTCATTCTTAACCAATAATTTGTTGGTTTAAGTAAAAAGATAACAAATTCTGAAATTAAAAGAAAAGAAAAAAACTTGTATGACTGAAACTAATTAGTCAAATTTTCCTGTGGAGCTTAATCGTTGACCATGTGAATAGATAAATATTTTTTGTAACCCAAATAATGTGATGTCGTAAGAATGAAAAGGTCTATAAATACTTATTTTCATGATAAAGCATACTATTTTGCGGTCAGAACCTAAAATGGAAGTCGTGTTAATAATATAAGGAGGCAGAATAGAACGGAATATGAATGAATATCCATCATGACTTGGTCCGAGAATCTAATCGTTTTCATTGTTCCTAAAACAACTCTACAATGTTCAAAATTTTATATCACTTTTTTTTAATAAAGTTTTTTTATGTACAAACGAACGAAATCACCAGCTGATATATTCTCTTCCGAAACTACCCCTACTCCGGAATGGAACTCAACAAGGCCGCAAACCTCCCCTTACCGGCGGGAGCGGTGGCCCTTCCCCTTCTATGTACAGTTCCGGCACCGGCAGCGAGTGTGGGAGACACGCGCTTAGGGTTAGAGTCATATTCGTTAGAGAGCAAAATTTGTTTGCGGCGAGAGCCGCATTTGTCGGCGGTTTTCATGAGCGCAGAGCTGGCCTTGACGGCCAATGCGGCCATCTCGTGAGGCTGCAAGCGCTGCTTCAGGCGACTGAGGGGAAGCGCGAAATAGAGCTGACCGGGTTGCAGGACCTGGTCCTCGTCGATGGCCGAAACGACGTCGTCGAAGTCCATTTCGTCGGAGTTGCATATGAAGCAGGCGGGATACTTCTGCAACAAGAACGATACCTTCACAGGATACGAGAACTCCTGCAACTTTCCGTCTTGAAGAATAAGCTTGGCTGTGGCGACCCGGGTTGAATCGGATGAGTTGCAGTTTCCCATGACTGAGGGAGCCTGGTGGGTGTGACTGGGTGAGGGCGGAATCGGAAATCAGGAATCGTGGTAATTGATTGTTTGGAGAAAGAGGAAAAAGAAGAAAGAATATATATAGGGAGTGAAACGGAGTACTTTGCCACGTAGGATTTAGAATTAATTTAATTATGAAATTTTGGAACAGTGGCAAAGGCTTTCCAGGCTGTAAGTTGGTGTTGACAGGTTGTAGTACTTACTCGCATTAGTGTGCCAAACTGACCCTATTCTGAAGATCCTGTATGTATTTACAACTCATGCCACTCACTCACTGCCTTTGTTTTTGGCTGAGTTTGAATTGAATCAAGTCGAAGAATACAAGTGTGAGGACCAAGCACATCACGTGAAATCTCGCGGGGGCGGTGTTTTTTTTCACCTCCTGTTAACTTAATCACACCAAACCTTCAATAATCTTCCTTCCCCCTTTTCAATTCAAGAAAAATTAATGTAACAAAATGCAAGTGCTGCTCCTGTTGACACGCTTCCATGGAAACTTAATCACTGAAATTTCACACACAGAAACAGTGTCCGTGCTTTTTCTTTAGTAAAGAATCCCATCATTACTTAATCGGATCATGTATGATGCATAGCACGTCATTGCGTTCGACAGAAGAATAATACGAAATAAACCATGTATGCCTCGTGTTTCTTTATTTTGTTTCTTTTGTCGTTAGCTATTGTTCTAACACGTGAAAATAAATCTCTGGTTCTCTCGCCAGTCGCTATGTGCATTATGAGCACTTTTTTTCATAATGACCATGTTGAGAGATTTGGCAGACCGGTTTTAGTGTTCTGTTTTTCTTCCTTGTTAAATAAATAAATAAATAAAAATAAAAAGTTGGTGGTAAAAGAAGGAGATCCCAGCTTTTCGCGATTTCACGCTGAAAAAATTAGACAACAGTTTGGTCAATATTAATGCTCCCATATGAAACAGTTTCCAATACCACTAGCTTCTATATAGCACTCCTTCTTCTCCCGTTAATGTTGTTTATTTGACGAATAAGGTTAGATAATTCGATGTTGTTGCATCGTATGAAATGCCGTGTGCTATTATTACGTGTGTATACATTATGCATGTTGGAGTATAATTGGAGTATAATTGGAGAGGCGAAGTGTGTGGAGATTGGTGTGTGAAGAAGACGTGGCAGGTGGAGAAGTGTATGGTGCCTCGCTGCAAGGCAGCTACGAAGCCACGTGGAGAAAAAGACAGTGGGAATCGTAAACCAGACAAATAAAACAATAATAACAATAATAATTGATAAAGCGTAACATAAAAAAATAAATAATAAAGTAAGATTGCAGAAGCAGAAACACTCCGACAGAATCTGGCGTAAGGTGATCTGGGTCGAACCCCCTGCAGCCTCAGCAGGCACCATAACCCATTCCTGCTACAATTTTGCTCCTTTATGAGGACCCAATATGTAAAATTAAACTAAGTTATTTGTTATCGTTTATTTTGAAACAGTGACAGGAAAAGATGGTACGGGAGTTAAGAAAAAGACCTAACTTTATTCGTTTAGTTCACTATTTGTTGAATGTTATGCTTAATCTAATCGAGAAATTCTTGTGAAGGAAGTAAAGGGAAAGTACAATGGTGCCTCCTCTTATGTTGGTTTGGGTGGGGATCCGAAGTGAAGTGATATTTTTTTGAATGCATGATGTTGTTCAAAAGGACTTGTCTTTCTCTTCCTTTATAATATTTGGTTGTTATGTTAATAATGATGGTCATTACGTGACCCACCCTCAAACCATACCATGAAGCTTCTTCACTCATTCCCTTCCCCACTCAATCGTTGGTCTCTATCGTGATCCATGCTCCACTTCGCAATACTTTCTTTTTTCTTTTCCATAATCATGTTCCTTTTACACCTTTTTCAAAACTCTGACCCCATAGCAAATTCATTGCCCTATTAGTTTTTTCGATTTCTTTTTAATACTTTAAGATGCATGTAGATCATAACATCGGTTTTTAAAAGTCATTTATATCTTCTTATTAAAACTATTATTCATTCTTTTACTAATCGTTTCACTTTTCTAATCTGGCTGTTAAAGTTTTTGGCACTTCTTGGTCAAAATAATATTTTTGGATTAGCACCAACGGGGTCGTTTTTAAATTTACATTACATTTTTCAGAAAAATAAATATTTATATTAAAGGCTTTATATAGAATGATAATTTGAATTAGTATATTTGTAGCTAATTAATACTTAAGTTTTAATCCATAGTCACTTTTAATTTATTAAACCATAATCAAGGTTATGATGTAAGGTCTGATTTACTTTTTTGTTTTATTCTAACACTTCGTTGTAACTTCTACTCTCATACAAGAATCTCTGACAAGAATAATCTGATAAGATAACACTCTTTGAACTCTGAAAGAAAAAGTTGCTTCCAAGACATTTTTTATTTTATTTTTACGACTCGTTTTAATTTTTAAAAGATTGTTAGACATGACCTTAACGGCAGATGTATTTTAAAGTTAATATAAATTTTAGAAATAGATGGTACTAAATATTAGATTTCATGTTTATTTTGATAATTGCACATTAAAAAATTCTACTTTCTTTAGATGTTTAGACCTAACAGATTAGTATTAATTTAGTTTTAATTCAATTTCATGTGTTTTTTTCTTGGTTAGGTGATAACTCATTCCTTCTTCGTTCAAAATATAGTAAGTCATATTAAAGGTCAAATTTCTACAAATAACCAATTATCTAACTTTACACAACCAATCATATTATATTATCATAATTAATTATAATGGATGCTTACATTATTGTTACACTGGTTATTTAGAAGATAAATGACTTTTGTAAAATTTAATATGGTATATGTGAAGATTGAATTGGAAGTATTGTGGCACATTTCCGGCATGAATTAATAGTGGTGGGGTAGTGAGAGGAAGAATCAATAGCCACACAAAATTTATAAAGGACAAACGCTACCTACCTTAATTATTTAGCATTTAATAAAATTCTTGTATCCTTTTTTTTTTCAATAATATGATATTTGTAGATAATTTTGAAATTGGATAAATATTTTTGAAAGAAAAGAAGTTAAATTGGTGCAAGTGGATACATTCTAAAAATTGACAAAACTGTCTTGGTCCATTTTTATATCTCTTCTTTAATTTCCTTTTGATTGTAACTTAGTATTTTAAAACGAGGTTAGATATGCACATGCATACTATTGAGATCAAAGACATCCTTAAATTTTGCCGGTGTGAAAGAAAAACAAAAGTTTTAAGACAAGATTCCATTCATTGAATTTACATAACTAAACTCTTATATTATCTTTTTCTTTTTTAGAACTTGCAATGTGATTAATACTTAATTTAACACATTTTTCATTAAGTGATAACTCATTTAAAATTAAGGCGTTCATAATTGAATCATTAATTAAGATTCAACTTTTTGTCGAAATATATTTGATTACAGCAATGAATAATTTGGTTTTGTGTTTTGCTCTGGTTTATTCTGTGACGGTGTTGGTAGAAGGGGATAAATAGAAATGGTTAGTGTAGAGCAGCTTTTGTATGCGATTGGTGATGTGCGAAGGATGCATTGAATGCAGGAACATAAAGCAGATTTCATATGAATGTGTTGCAGCAATTGTACTCATCTTGTACTCTGTCCAATTGACCATTCTAAAAAGTCTCCTACATTTTGAGAGGTCAAATTTTGGGCACGCCAACTATGCTCAATTTTATAATCAAATATCAGATTCGATCAAAACATACGAAAAAGGCACATTAAAATTGTCATAATGCCATGGGACTTAAAAATCTAATACACTGACACAACAAAGATTAGTATTGTTGCTCATGGTATGCTTTTGAGTCTAAATACAAAACACTCCAATATTATAATGCTTAATTTCTGGTCGCCGACACTTGAAATTGATTATAAGCTTCGCCAACACCTGTGTGCTTCCAAATCCAATTAATTTGGACATGCTGCATAAATATACTGCAATATTATATGCACTTATTATTGGACTGGAGGATTTTTTGTTGGCTTCCTTTTGCTTTATTAGTATATGAATTTATCCAGATTCATTTCTCAACAGATTATGTAGTAACAACACATACCAATGGATATTCGCATTTGAGTAAAAAACACGAGTTACTATAGGCAGTCCTTCAGGTTCTCGCTACAATTTGAATCAACATTTGTTATTTTAACACCCAAAATTTTTTACTTTCATTAACACTGTTAGAAATATTATATCTTTTATCTTTCAGTTTATCTTTCAGTTAGTTTGTTATTATTTATAATTTGTATTTTGGGCTTAGCCCATATTTCTTCTATTATAAATAGAGAACCCTATGTGTGTTTAACACAAGGAAGATTAACTCCATATATAATTTTCATTATGTTTAACATGGTATCAGAGCTGGTTTCTGATCTCTTCCGGTGGTCTTTGTTGTCTGCCGGCGGCCGACCGTCATGGTCGCCGGCAGCCCCTAAAAATATCCAGAATCAGAGACAAGTCTCCTAGAAACTACTGCCTCCTCTGAATGACCGGACCGAAACCACTGCCTCCTCTGAATGACCGGACCTCCCTCTCTCTGTTTAGACCTTCCAGAGCAGTCATTGCTGGCATCGAAATCTGTCCTCTCTTGCCGCATGCTTCTGCATCTTCGGACCTCCTTCTTCTTTTCTGCGTAATTTGCTGTAGAGGGTTTCGCCTCTGTATTGCTGTAGAGGGTTTCGCCTCTGTATTGCTGTAGAGGGTTTCGCCTCTGTATTGCTGTAGAGGGTTTCGCCTCTGTATTGCTGTAGAGGGTTTCGCCTCTGTATTGCTGTAGAGGGTTTTCGCCTCTGTATTGCTGTAGAGGGTTTTGCCTCTGTATTGCTGTAGAGGGTTTCGCTCTGTATTGCTGTTCTTCCTTTCTTATTGTATTTGCCGCACAGATCTGCTGCGTCTCCTTCATCCACTTCTGAAGTTGAAGTGTTTATTGCCTCCTTCTCTGCTGCGTCTCCTTCATCCACTTCTGAAGTTGAAGTGTTTATTGCCTCCTTCTCCACTGCTCTCCTTCATACACTTTTGAAGTTGAAGTTTCACAAGCTTGGTTCACACTTTTGAAGTTAAAGTTGAAGTGTTTATTTTCTCACTTTTGAAGAAAAATCATCTAGTTCAAAACCTAGTTTAGTTATTTCAAGCTTGGTTCATACAATTTGTATGCTCCAGCTTCACTCATTATTTTTCTCTTTCTGTTCTTTTTTTTTTTTACAAATACAAAATATTATTTTTCTATAACCATTTTATATCTATGTAAATGTGAAATTGTTGTGGTCAAACAAACTTTTTCCTTTCTAAAATGTCGGACGATGAATTTAAGCTCCTGCTTATTTTGAAGATGAAAAATCGAATATCACACTACTTTCCAATGGAAAACACGCACTTCCATATAAATGTTTATTTTAAATTATTTAAGTACAGGTTTATATTTACAATTTAAAATTTATCTTACCAAATTTTAAAACTGAAAGATACTCAATTAACCATGATAATACCGTGATGGTCTATAATTTATATATATGAAAAAAAGTTAAAAGTTTTGTTTGTTTGTTTCAATAGAAGATGCCATTAGAATTGGGAGGAAATAATCATTTCATTTTAAGAAATTACCATTCCATCCATCAAACTTGATGCTGAATTATTGAAGATTTCTAGAATAGTTTATGTCCTCCACATCAAAAGATTTACAATGATGTACAGACTTGAGATGATCCATTAATTGATCCAGCGTGGAGTATATACTGGCTGAAGTATCGTGTGTTTTGTCATCCACCATGAAACTGATGGCAACAGCCATCGATTTCAATGCAGCTAATCGCTTTACACTTTTGTATCCCAGCGTCATCCATTATTTTCCTGATCTTTTTCATGTCATCCCATCTTTGAGACTCCGAATACATGTTTGAGAGAAGCACATAAAGGCCAGAGTCATATCGTCCCAACTCTAGCAACTGCTTCATGATTTGCTTTGCAATCTCCAGATTCCCATAGGTCCTGCAAGCACTAAGCAAAGCACCCCAAACTACAACGTCTGGTTTAACAGGCATCTTTTGTATCAGGGTCACTGCTTCTCCTATGAATCCCCCACGCCCTAAAAGATCAACCATGCATGCATAATGTGCAACATTTGGAGAAATCCCGAACGTAGAACTCATCAATTCAAAATAATATCGCCCCATGTCCACTAGACCACTGTGACTACAAGCAGAAAGTAACCCTGTGAAGGTAATCTCATCGGGACACAGCCCACTGGCTTGCATCCTCCTGAACGTCTCAATTGCTTCTTCTCCAAAACCATGCAAAGCAAGTGCCCCAATAATAACGTTCCATGACACCACATTCTTCTCAGGCATCCCAAAGAAGATGTCCATAGCAGTATGAAGAGCACCACATTTTGCGTACATGTCTATTAGGGAGTTACAGAGCGTCACACTCACTGTAATATTATTACCACAAATGTAATCGTGGGCTTGTTTTCCCAATGCCAGATCGCCCATGTGACTGCAGCATGAAAGAATGTTAACAAGAGTACCATCGTCAGGAATCACATCTGAAATGCACATTCTGTGGAAAAGTTCCATAGCTTCCGTGTAAAGCCCTTCTTGAACAAGGCACCAGATTATTGAATTCCAAGAAACCACGTTCTTCACAGGCATCTGATTAAAAATTTGCACAGCGTTATCAATAAGACCATGATTGGCATAAGCATTGACCATACATGTCCAAGAAACAACGTTTTTATCAAGCATTCTATCAAAAACACGTTTAGCATATTGCAAATGCCCGCACTTGGCATACATGTCTATTAGGGCATTCTTCACAATTGAATCAATTTGAACATCAGTAGTAACGATATAAAGATGAACAAATCTTCCCAAATCCAAATTACCATTCTTTGAGGAAACAGAAAGCAAGCTAACAAAGGTGAACACGTCAGGCTGTACTCCCTGATGTTGCATTTCCTCTAACAACATAACAGCACCAGAACAGTGGCCAATTTTAGAATACCCAGCAATCATAGAATTCCAGGATACCAGAGTCCTGTCAGAAATATCATCAAACACTTGCCGTGCACTTGGTATTTGACGGCAAGCAACATAGACAGTCAAAATTGAATTTTGCACGCATGCATGACACCTCATTCCGAGTTTAATGGCCTGAGCATGAACACTAACAGCTTCCCAATAGAAGGGTTTGGCAGCGCAAGCTTTGAAAACAAAGGGGAAGGTGAATTGGTTTGGCATAAGGCCCGCCCTCACCATTTGGCGGTAGAGCAACAAAGAATTTATTGGATCATCGATATTCGAATAACCCCTTATCAAATGATTGTACATGAATTTATTGGGTTGGGGAATTTGATCAAACAGGAGGTGTGCATAACGGAGATCTCCCTCTTGAACGCAAAGAGAGACTAGCTTGCCTAGGGTGACAACTTGGTCAGCAAGTCCAAGGAGGATGATTTGGGCATGTACAAGCTTGAGTTGTCTGAAGGAGGTGCTCTGATCCAGGAGATGGTGAAGGGTTTGATGAGTGGGTGACTTCAACTTGTGCCATATGGTTGTGCTGATCTGTGTTTGTAGAGAGCCAACGCAGAAAAGGCGGGAACCAACGGTCGCGTGTTTCAGTTTCAGAGTGGAGAACATCAAATAGAATTATCAAACCCAGTAATACTGAGGTACCAAATGTTCTTGTATCAATCCTATGTATTCATTTTTCTGTCGTTAATTGAAAAAAAAAACATAGACGAATACGCAAGTTAGATATGGACCTAACACCATGCTTTCCTTTCATGCGTTAAGTATTGTTGTTTTCGAAACATAATAACGTTTAAAACTAAATAATAAAATGAAAATTAATGATTAATCAAACACAAAGATGTTTGAATAAATTGATTATTGCAATATTTGTCATAATTTTTTTCGTGCTTCAAACATAAAAGCAGCAGGGCTAAATGTTTACTATACATAAGTATTTATGGACGAAGTGAATACTAAAATGTTCATACAAGGTAGGTTTTGCCATCACTTCACTTAATAGTTGGTTGTTAACTACTTGTATTTGTACATTATAAGTGAGTAATTATCTTACTCATCATGAATAATTCTCCTGTGGATTAACCGAATCTTACTTATTATATAATGTTATATTTTATCAGATTATAAAGTAAGAACTATAGAAAGATGTAACATGAGAATAAAACACTTGGTTTTGAATAATTAATATTATAATTGATTAATTCATTAAAAAATTTAGGTTTGTATTTATTTTAATTTCCTCATCAAGTATTATCTTAACCAAATTTCTCCTTAATTTTTATAATTAATAATGTGGATCATTTAAAAAAAAAGATAGATTCAATTTCAGCCCAAAAAAATTGTTAAAAGTAAAAAAAAATACTTATAAGATTCAATAGTTTAATCGTAAGTAATAATTACAGTTGAATAACACAAGATATTGTATATAATGTGCGTAAGGTTGAGACTAAGATCAGGTTTGAGCTTTCGTTTTCTCCATTCTTTTGTGAGGACGAAATTATATTAGTTTTCTCTTGTGTTGAATGCATCGATCATTCCAAATACGAAAGTAATAACACCGTATCCAAATGTCCATGTTCAAGAAACTGATCCAACCTCGGATGTCATGACAGACTCTCCAACATGACATTCCGTTTATGTTTAAGAACCAATAGCTTATTTTACGACAGCTTTGTAGAATACGCGATTGTTTCCTACAATCTAAGATAGGTTCCAACAACAAGCACTCATAGGCAATCAGATTGCCACAAGTGAGTATGAATTCTCGAAAATGTAACTAGAGAGAATTTAATTTTGGACATTATTATAATCGAAGTCGTTATAATATACATACATGGTAACGCTCTGAGTGCTTCGCAACAAGTTACAAGAAAATAGAATTACAGCATAAAAAAACATGTCTATGACTCAAGCTGCGCATACCAGACACCTTGGATCTTCACATCCTTAGGAGCTTTAGCCCCCAAATCAGTATCAGAAGGCTGAATACTCTCAAACACCCCAATAACCTCTCCAGTCTCAGGCTTGGTCTTGGTCACACTCAAGGTAATTTTCCCTTTGGAAGATGAAGCACTTTTGTTGTTCTCCTTTGCAAGCTCCTCCTCATCTCCTCTGCCACCAGCAGGCAAAGCAACAGCATTGTCATAACCGGTTGAGGCACCCCTTCCCTTGGGGTCCAAGAAAGAGGAACCACGGTAAGAGGGAACAAGGAAGTCCCCACTGAAGCTTTCTGGTTTCCCAGTGGCCACCAACTGCTTGATGGTGAAGAGGAACGGCACACGCTCTCCCCGGGAAGCTGAACAGTCACAGCAGCGTAGTCAATCCCGTCTTTCTCCTCGAATTTCACCGTTCCGTCGGGTGAAACCTCGAAGGGGCCCTCGATCTCGTCGAGGGTGTAGGTGAGACGGGTCATGAGCTTGGTGTTTTGGAACTCTAGAGGGGCGTTCTTGGCCACACCCTCTGCCTTCACCGTGAAGGAAGTGGGTTCCAGACACAGCTTCTTGGCGTTGTATTTGCCTGCCTTGAAGGCGAATGAGTCCACTCCACCATCGATGGTTGGGCACTGGTTAGCAGTTCCAGTTCCCTTCACTTCCAGATATGTCTTGCTCTGGATTTCGTCGAAGGTTAGCCTCTTTGGAACACCTTCTGCACTTGCTCCCTGAAATTTCACACTCACTTCTGTTATTCATTCATTCCTACTTTTATTACTTGAATAATTTGCTGAATAAGCAATCCTACAAATACCATTTCTCATACAACATTTCATGAAATTCTAACTTGGTATGCATGGTGTGAATGAATGGAAATAGTGATGCTGGTTTAATTTGTTCGAATAAAAGGGCAGTAACTGAAGATGGTAAAGGAGAGAGAAAGGAAAAGCAAGTAAAACATACAGAAACTAGGAGAGCCGAGGTGGCAAGGGCGAATCCTGCAAGTTTGGTGGCGTCGGCGCACTTTTGAGCCAGGTCTTTGAGATCAGACTGAAGAGAGCAGGTGAATTTAGGTCCGGCGGGTTCCAAGCCGAAAGCCTTAGAGATGCATTGAGAAGATTTGAGGTTGCGGGAGGTTAAGCCCACCTTGGTGGGTTGCATGAAGGTAGCTGCAGCTTGTAGTGAGGCTGCCATTGATGCTGGTGCTAGGTGCAGCCACCAAAGTATTTGTGTTGATATTGAAAGATTTGCAAGTGGTTGTTGTGAGTGATGAATGGCAGAAAATGGAGGCAATAGGAGTATTTGGTGGCTGTGGTGCGAGTAAGATTTCCGATAGGATAAGGCCAATTCTTATTGGATCACTCAAGCTAATGTCAATGTTTTTCTTGTTGCCACGTTACAACCTTCTCAATTAGGATCAAATATAGTTTCTGTCACAGATAAACTCAATAACTTCTCCAATTTTCCCTTTCCACTTTTACTAGTAACTTTTTATTATTATTATTTAAATAATAAATCTTCTTTACTGATTAATTCTTAGCAAAATAGGTTAATTTTCTTGACTGACAATGTGATTAAGAAAAATATCTCAATTTTAAAGAACACATTTTTATTTTACAAACTTATTATTCATTGTTTATTTTGTTTCGTTCCACGAATGGTGTTAAAGGCATGCGCACCGATAAGTCCATAGAGCTTAACAAAGTCTACTTTGGATAAGCACGTTTTTCCCTTCACCGTGATATTATAGATGTACTCAATCAGCCTCATGCACAGCAGGAACCATGCCTATATTTTGTGAGAAAATGATTGCTAAAAAGTAAATATTATTTAACACATACATATGGCAAAGAATAAAATAAAATAACTTTCTATATGACTCACGGAAATAAATAAACTATTCTTACATTTACATAAAAAGTTGAGAAAAAGAAAAAGCTTCGTCGTAATCAACTTTAGCATCCTGTGGAGGGAATTGATTTCAAAGGAAATGGAAAGTGATCATATATAGAAAAAAGCAGGATAGGAGAAACAGGTTTGCACCATGTTACTAAAAGTATTTTACATCACTAAAACAAAAATATTATTTTTATTTTTCCCCTCGTTCTGATTTCAAACTTAGAAATTTTCGGTATAAATGGTGCTTTTATAAGGAAACCCTTCCATAGAAAGTTTTAAAGCATTAAATCCTCGGTTGAGGAGCTTAAAAAGAATGCAAAAAGGGAGACAATTCCAGACCACCATCCACCACATGAACTAGTTATGCCTCCATATCAGGGCCTTGAACTTCAACATCCATAATCCATAAAAACCTTTGACATCCAAATGAAGCGTTGATTCAACTTATGACCTTATGATTTAATTTAGTATCGAGCTAATGTCTTAACCAGGATAAATATGATCACAACAACAACGGATTTAAGTCTAATTTCTATCTCCATTAGCCAAATTTGAAATAACTTTGCCATATTGTAGGGAACAAGGCACAGAAAACAACATGGTAAACATGCTCGGCAGATTACGGTGCTTACTGTCAGTACAGATCACTTCCTCTGATGTTCGGACAATGTCCCTCCCCTGATGTATCTTGTAGAACTTAAATTTTGGTGTTCTACTCTTCCGAACAGCCTTGAACACGGGGTTAAAATGCTATCTTCCAATTTTGCTTCCTAGATGGTGTATACCCAGCTTTAACAAAGTAAACTTCATGGTCTACATTTTGATACTAACACAGGTGAAAACGATATGCCAACCTCTCTTGGCGAGTACAAATACCCAACATTCCCTGCATGATACATCATACCCAACAAAGTTCGACCACACCTCATGCTTGAAGTGGCATCTTGATAGGGGTAATGACAAATTGATCTCATTATTATAACTTATTCCTATTTAGCTTCATTCTGCATTCAAAGTCCACTATTAACATTTAATCCAATATTAACCTTAAAAATTAGAATAAATTCTAAAGATACAGGTTCAAATATAGTAAGATCGAAATACAATTCCAAACATGTTTAATTGGTAGGTTATGCAAATTTAAAGATTTCATGAAATAATAAAGCAAGCAACCATTACCCAGCTAATTTAACTATTACTCAGGCAATGTGTTAGCTTACGTACATATTCAGATCATCATTAATATTACCTAACTTCAAAATCGAATAAAAAATAGAAATATGTACTTGTCATTTTGGTTTGAATTTAATTACAGAGAATTTGAATTTAAACAAAAAAGCGAATCTAATTTTCAGTAAACTATCATTGTAGTGTTATCTAACATATGTTTAGGGGATGAAGTTATAAAAGAGAAAGACAGTAGCTCAAAAGTGCTTGAAATGCAATCATAGATAAACTCAACAGAAACAAAATATCGTTCTCATCACAGCCACTTAATGGTCTTTCTCTATCTTTTCCATGTAAAATTGAAGAAAAAAATTAAAAGAAAATACACCATGAACGAAAACATGATAGGCATTCAGAATGAGTAGGAGGATTGTATTCATCATATGAATTATCATATGAAAATATTCGTAATCAATCACCATGCCATTATAGAAAAAAGCCCTAATCTCATTTAAAAAAATAAAAAACTAGAAGCATGCAAAAGATTAAACACCCCACGCCCCCAAAATAAAGGATGCAAAGAACAGTGGAAACCTCTCAGACAAATGCCTCGATTGTCATCAGAATTTTAAAGAATGGAATATAGATCGGACTCGTCATCATTTTCATCATCACAGAGAAAACCACACATCGCATCCTGTTCCTCAACCCAAATTTAACCCCCAAACAAGAATAATAAAATCGAATACAGTAATAAAACAAAAAAAACACAACACAAACACAAACATATCTCACGAATAGAAGCACAAATGCAGAGGTTGGATTTGGTAGAAAAAAACGGTGGTCACGGTTCCTTGAAGATGCAGAATATGCTTCGACTTTATAGGCCAGCAGGTTCCGTTTTGAGGTATTAGGGTTTTGCATTACCGTTAGAGTTTAATGGGCCTTTGACTGAGCTTATTGGGCCTAGCGACAAAATTAATTTATCGGCATGAAATTGCACCAAAAAGTGTAAAGTAGAGAATATTTTTCCATTAACAATTTTTTAAATATTATCATAATAATTACTCTTTAAGTGAATATATATATATATATATATATATATATATATATATATATTGTAAGAAAATCTTTCTTTTATTGATAAATATTGCCTATATAAAGTGGATTTTGAGTATTATATTGTTTGTTTTGTATAATTACGAGTTTGCAAACTTTGGTCCGTTGACATGGATTAAAAAGAATAATCAGAGTGATGACAATTATTTTACGTCAACCCCAAAATATAAGAATGTAGTAAATATATTAGTTAAAAATTTTAAAAAATAACATTTGATGCAAGTAAATAAAAAACATTATATCAATAAAATAATAAAAATAAGTAATCATGTGTAAAAAAACAATTATAAATAATGATAATAAAAAAACATTAAAAAAATATTGGAGAGAATATAAAAAAAATTGTTTGACACCAAAAAAATCAGTATACAATACATTGTAGGTGCAAAGTTTTTATATTTATAAAGAAAAAATGGATAAAAAATAATAAAAGGTAATGTGTAAAAGAAATTTGGCGTCAAAATATAATTGTGCAACTTAAAAAGTCAAAACCACAAGGTAAAAACAAAAACTCTTGTGAAATTCAAAAAGAAAATGAGAAGAAATATGAAACAGTACCAACCCTAAATTATTATGAGTTTTTGTCCTTTTGAAAACTTGAACTTGGTAGTTATGCGGATACGTATATGTTGGTGAATGCCGTAACAGGGAGTAACAACGTTTGAAGGAGGATCAGTGGTGTTTAATGGAGAAGTGAAATTCGTTGAAGGATCTGGTTCGTGCCGTCAAAAATGATTTTGTGCTGCCTATATAGATAAATGTTAATTTTTTTGGATTAAAATATATAATAAAATTAATATTGTAGACATATTACGCATATTTCAATAGCAATTTTTTATTGATTAAATAATTTCATTATTATATTTATGTTTAGTGAATTTGCTATATAATATAGTGGAGAAATGATAACTTTTTAATAAAATAGTTTTTTTTTTATCTTGTTCTATCTTATGTTTAAAGGTTTCAGCTTAATAGCTCATGTAAGTTATTCAAATTTTCTATAATCTTTATACATTTTTATATTTTAAATTAAGAAAAAATGTATACCACAACAAAAACTTCTAAAGATTAATTCAGGAAAACTAAAAAATCAAACGAATTGTAACAAACACACTACTTAAGTAGTGCATCTAGCTAAGTTGTTTTTAAATTTACATTAACAACTTATTTAAATGTATAAAAAAGAAATAGAAAAAGGAGGGAAGGGTTGATTGATTAAGAAAAATATTTATTTAGACATTAATCAAACAGATAAATTGAAATTAAACTCTGACTGAAGGAAAATATTTATACGAAATAATTTTGTTACTGTATTAAAAATGATTTATAATCGAAAGTTATTATTGTAATTTTTTTTAAATGATTTTTCACTGTTTTGTTTTATGTATTTAAAAAAAACAATTAAAGAAAGAGTTTATAAAATGCATGTGTGATATTTGTAGTTAGGAACAAACAAGAGAGGAACAGGGACAAAGTTAAGCAAAAACATAATATAAAATTATGAATAATAAAAAATACTGTCAAATTATTTTTAATGTATAGTTATAGTTGTATATAATATATATATATATATATATAAGGTTTATATGTAATATAGTGTATCAAATTTTAGTTGTCAATATATTTTTATATATTATGAATTTTAAATTTTAGGGTTAAAAATATTTAAATATTTTTTATTTTTTATTTTAAATTAAAAATAAAATTATTAAAATACTTTCGTGTTTCAAATATATTTATTTTATAAATAGAGATTTTTCTTATCAATTAAAATTTGGATTTGGTATAGGTTACAACATCTTCCTGAAATGAACCTGACACTGTGTCGACAACCTCCCAGATTTACAGCATAACATTGCCTCCCTTCCTATGCAATCTGAACAGACGTGTGATGATCCTTTCCTAATACAGTTTTACGAACAATGCATGTAACCTTTTCAGGAGAAGGTAATTTTGATTTGCAACTGTTTGATGGAGTATTATAAGAAATGAAAACCGATTATGAGAATTTTTTAGCCAATTATGAATGGTGTCTCTATTTTCATACCATTTTCTAAATGGTGTCTCTAATTTTTGTGAAAATTTGATTTTAGTATTGTTTTTTATCAGTAAAATCAAATATATTAAATAAGGATAATTGAGTTGTTTCATCTTATACACAAATGTATAAAATATAAATAAAAAATAGGTTTAAACCCTCCCTTGGTCCTCAAGTTTGTATGAAAATCTCATTTGGGTCTTCAAGTTTTTTTCTGTCTCAATTGGGTCATATTTTTTGTAAAAGTGAGCACATTGTACCATAACCGTTAAGTGGTGTGAGACGGCGTTAAATTGGTGTGAGCTGGATTTTTCCATTTACAGACGTGACATTGTGCATTAAAATTGACTGTTTGTTGTGTTTTATCCACGTAGGCTACGAAGCCCTAACATTTAAGGGCATCCCATCTCATCCAAAGTATATTCTCGTGTTGGAGAGGATCGTGTTTCGTCTTGGTGAACCAGAGCTGCTGTCTTATGTCTCTAATATTCCTCATTTCAGTCTCCCATTGTTGTGGGTGTGTTGCTGTTGCTGCCCGCCACATCAGACGTTTAAGGTTTTTTCCAGGAAATTTTTTTCTGAAGTTTGAATATAAATGTCTAACACAAAATCTTTGTTCTACACCAGGTAGAAGATCCTGGATTGCTGGCAAAAGACCCTGACATATTCAACATATTGTAATTAACATTTGTTTAATGAAGATATTCAGTTATATGTAAAACATATGACCTAATTCTTTGACTGACGCTACTATGCCAAAATAGCTAAACAAGTCTGGATCACAAGACCATTCTGCTCTCTCTCCTTCAAAGCTTAAGTTCCCATTATCATCACTCACAAAATTTCCAGAATGGTGGACCACCACCTTAATACGTTCCTCATCCATATCAACAACTTCCTTTTATAACCTGTACATTATGGGGGTTAACAACTGTTTCGAATATTACAGTGCTACAACTACGGAAACACTCACTCACTAACTAAACACTCACACCGACAAAGACAAGGGGACAGGGAACAAAGTAACATCCCCACTAACGAAACACTCATAGACAGGGGACCACTACAACTGATAAACAATTCAAGAAACAAAATTCGGGACCACAATGTGTAAACTACAATGTAACAATTGAACATGCAAAATGGGGACCACAAAGCATTATAAAAATTCATACAGACCAAGACAAAAACCCAATTGTCGAAGACCACAAATCACACTTATGCACTGAAACAGAAAACCAAAGACGAAACGAAGTATCTTACCTTAGTCGCGTCAACTATTAGCTGGCCTCTTCGTCTTGTTCAAGATTCGAGTTCTTGTTCGTCCTCCGCTTCGTCTCGCAACAACGAAATTAAATCCCCAATTCCAATTTTCAAATCCCTAATTCTGATATACCTAATATGAATAAAGGGTACTTATGCCACATCAGCACTATTTTTTTAAACAAAACAGTCCACGTAAGAAACCCTAAACACATCACCACATTCTCTGAGCATCAGCTCACACCAATTTAACGCCGTCTCACACCACTTAACGGTTATGGTACAATGTGCTCACTTTTACAAAAAATATGACCCAATTGAGACAGAAAAAAACTTGAGGACCCAAATGAGATTTTCATACAAACTTGAGGACCAAGGGAGGGTTTAAACCATAAAAAATACCTACATAACTTTTTCTTCTATACGAGATTGTGAAAATTGTTCTGGTTAAGATATAAAACTAAATTTTACATATTTATATATATAACAATCTCAATAGGATGTACTCTGCATATATGTATAAAACATGATCCATAATTTTCTCCATCATTCAAAATTGCTTTCACCACAACATTTAAGCCAAAAAAAATATTAAAAAACAAAGTCAAGGCCGCCGCGATATCATAAACAAAACCCAAACAATACTTGTTGGTGACAATCACTGACTATATTTTTCAACGTCTGTTAAAAATTAAAAGATTTTAAGATATTAAGTTTAGAGTTATTATGTTATTGTAACGAGAAAACGTGAAGAATTAAATACTTATTTTTTACTGATATCGTGTGTATATTATAAAATTTAATAAAGTAACAGAAAGAATTTTGTTTTGAACTAAGTTTATTGGATAGAAAATTTAAATATAGAATAATTCGTTTAAAATGTATTTTGATTGCTTAAATATAAAATTTAAATTCTATAAAAAATAAAAAATAAAAATGCATCTCTTCTACACCACTTTATTCTATAACAATAAGGAATACGGTGAAAGGATATTTTAAATGATAGTGAAGTGACAAAAATCAATATTACTAGTTGTTTCTATAATGTGACTGAAAATTCAAGCAATGAAAGCTAGCATAGAAGAAACATCAAGTCCTATAAGACTAAAAACAAACTGAAGTTCTCAACAAACTTCAAAAAGTTAAGTTACTAAATTAAACTCATGTGACGAATGTTAAGTATAAATCAAGATCACTGATACGATTTAGTCTCATGAATTGAAAGCAACTTTTTATTTTAAATTAAAAGACAAAAAAATAAAAAGAATAATTGAAGTACCAAAATAAATATTATCCACATTTAAGTCTGTTACTTGTAGTGATTAATTTTATATGGCCTCTATTATATATACTATTAAGACAAAATTTAAATTCTAACGAAAGAATATCATTAAAAAACATATAAAAATATGTGTTATTCAATTTTAATTCGATCTAATTTAATAAAAAAATTAAGTATTCACAATGATTTAAATTTGGGAATGAATCCTTAATTTTTTTTAAAGTGATAAAATGACTGTCAAATGAGACACACGATAAAATACAAATGACTGGTTTTGATTGTTTGAGAGAAGGATTGTTTTAAAGAGTAGAAATAAACTTTGATAACATTTTAATATTATTTATGTGTAATTGATTCAAAATTATTCTACGATTAATAATAATAATTATAAATACTAACATGAATTAATCATTATAATAATAATAAACATTAATATTAAAATGACACTGATATTAATATGTTATAAAATAATATTGTGACGGTATCTTATCATTTTAAAAAACAAATATTTAAGTGAAAGATTCCTGTATGCACTCCAATCACCTAGAAAGGCGAGTCATTATGCAATTTACCCATTCATCAAAAATTATTTGCAGTGTATTTTTATTAATAATATTATTTGAAAAAAGTTTTCTGACACCACTTACCCTATTAACAACCCATTTTTAAAAAAAATTAGTTCATTAAAAAATAATTTTTTATATTTATAAAAAATTAAAAAAAGAAAAAACAAATATAAAAGGTGTATAAAAATTTATTGGGTGTATTTACAGGTAAACACAATGTGGGCACAAACGACATAGAACCATTCTACTTCAGCACCAGTGGAACCCATTATCACGCATTCCAAAGTCCAATCATATTCTCACGTGTCATCCAGCAAGGTGTTTTACTAGGGTGCTACTCTACTTATTGTTCACGATGAGGACGCCGGTGGGGCCTACCCTCGCGCTTGTCAACCACCGTTGTCCGCTCATGGGAATCACAAACCTGCGTTTTGAACTTGCAACCGAACTTCTTACCCAAAGCGAGCCACGCCCCGCCGCCTTGTGGGCCCGTCCTGTCCATCTTCTCAATCACCCGTTTCATCGAAGAACACTCTCGTTCTAGCTGATGCACCCGCGACCTCATGCTATCCATGTCCAAGCGAAGCACTTGATTCTCCCTCACCGTTACCTGCCACGTGTTAATATCGCCGCCATCGTACGTGTATCCTTCCCCTGTTCCACCCCCGTCTGCATCCTTCGACGGCACCGAAAGCCTTGCCGGCTCCTCCGCTGCCATCAGCGTTCCGACGATGGCGTGCCTCAGTTGAAGTTGCTCGAAGAAGAGCACGCGAACCACCGCTCGCAGCGGGAGCCTTTCATTCTGCGCGGCGTGCGTGCACGCCTCCAGTGTAAGTTTCTGACAGTCCAACACTTCACAAATCTTCTCCCTATCCGATTTCGAAACCCATGGATGCGCCTGCAATTAGCGATCCGAAATTAGGATTTTCAATAATCAATTATGTTTCTTACAGAAGCACGTAATATCGGAATAGTTTGTATGTACCTTGAGGTAGACATCTACGGCACGATAGAGACCATCGTGGAACAGTCTCGCTTGATCAGGAACTGAGATAGCAAGATCGTAGAATTTCTTAGGCTTGAGATTGGCATCGGAAGCGATCTCTGAAAGATAACAGTCGATGAGTTTTCCGACGAGCATCATCGCCGGCGACGTTGGTTCGCAGCCGTCGATTGCAGCCACTTTTCGCTCTTCTTCTAAAAAGTAACGTAAAATCCTCGCTACGCAATCGATATCGTACAAAGTTTCGTTTAGATATGAATAGCTAGGTATGAGAAGGTCATCGAGAGTAACTTCATCGAGCTGCGATCCTATCTTCTTCTCCAACACGTCTCTGCATGCTTCCGAAGCACTCAGCATGGCAGCGGTTCGCAACAGTCCGAAGAGAAACCTCACCTGCGTGGAGTGCTTGGATGAGAGGTTCGAGATCACAATCTCAAGTAACTCTTTCTGTTCTGCTTCTGAAGAAGACAATGTCAAAGCCTTCCGATTGGACCTCGACAAGCCTGGAATGTGTTTCTTAGCGTAATGCATTAGGCAGGTTTTGATTATCTCCGGCTTCAACTCAGATCCTTTCATGGCGATAATTAATTGCTTGAACATAGGTAAACCTAGAAGCGTGAGCTCCCCAAACCAAGAGTCCTCTTCACCATCGATCATGGCTTTTCTTCTTCCCCGCAGTGTGTAAGCGGAATCGCTCACTGGCCACCTAAACCGTGCTTCGGAGACGATGGAATCGACGCACCTCCGCGGGATTCCTAAAGTCTCTGCGAGAGGCATTAAGCGCTGGCTGGATTTCAAAGCTATGATGGAGTCCTTGAGGCCGTTTAGCACGGACTGAGAGAGAAAGGTCTCCGTCTTGGAGATCAGGTTTTCTTCGGAGTGTTCTTCCGTCATCTCGAGAAATTCCCCGGCGCAGCGGAGAGGAACCACATTGGAAGAAGATAAGTCGATTTTGGCGCCGAAACAGAATTTCGCGGCTAATTCAAAGGTCTCGGAGCCGCCGGGGAAATCTGCGAATACCAAATGACAGTGTTTGCCCCCCTCTTCTGCTTCTGGTGTGGTAGCAGAGGAATGATTTGCTTCTTGGTCGGTTATTAGCTGGTGAAGCTTTCGACTTTTTGACATCATAGGGGACTGAAATAAAACATGTCACGACACGGGACAAATTTTAGAGAAACCAAGTACAGAGAATTGTTGGGTGTGCAAGCATAAGATAAGAATATTGGTTTTAGTGTGCTATCGGAAGCTCACCTTGTGAAGATGGAAGTTCATCTTCTCTACTTCAACCAAAAGGTCACTTGGCAATTCCGTTGTGCAAAACCTGCAATAAGGAATTGTTGTGAATATGGTCACTTTTGGATCAAGAAAAGCGTGGTTCAAAGGTAGCCAGTGAGAGAAGTTATTAATCTAACCATGCTTGCCCTCTGGAATTCGGTTGCTCCCCTGTTGTCATTTCCTCAGAAAAATACCAGGATTCAAAAATACAAGCAGATTTCAGTTTAACTGAATTCTGAAGATGCTGAAAACTAAGCATACATAATGTGAGTAGGGGATTGTGGGACAGTGATTTTATTATCACCCTGAATTATAGACGAATTGTAGAAAGTAGACTTGACTGGCACAACCAATTGCGAAATATAGATAGATGAGAAGGAAGAAAAATATTGTCTTTTTGTGCTTTCTTTTGGAGATTTTATGTGGAAAAGAACACATGAAAGCTTAATATAAGAAGTGAAAAGACGAAGAAAGGACCGGGTGAAACAGTATGGAATCTACAAACTCAAAACGGACAAATAGACCTAGACCAAATTCCTAAAAAGGGGATCCATAGGATCCCTTTCCTTCCTTTATCAGAACTTCCTTTTCTTTCTTCTTCTCTGACTTTCAGCAGAACTTCACTATCACCTACTGTTTATCTCACTCATGAATTAAGATGGCAATAAACTCAACAAAAAGGAGGTGTCACTGATTTTTTCTTTTTGGAAAGACAACATTCACTCATTACCCATATAGCATTGCTTGCCAACCAGGTTATTACTTTTTGCGCAAATGATGGAATAATTTAGTTTAGGAATGAGAATTCTGGTTTTCTCACATACAGTGTTGCTTTGCTTAGATAATAGATCATCTTATCATTATTTTAGACGGAACCTGTCAAATAATTCTCTAAAAGGCCCAGCGGGACCTTATATCATCTGCCATGGCGGAGTTAACGAATGCAATGTTAATTGCAAATTTCTTTAGTTGGTTTAGGACAACATTCTTTACTGGTTCTTTTGTTCATCTTTTATTAATTAGTTAATTTTTAAAATAAACAAAGTTAATTAAAATAATAATAAATATTTCAATTTATGATAATTAAAATGTTCTTTATTACTATACTATATTAATTAGTAATTTTCATTTTTAATGTTAAATTAAATTTAGTTGATGATAAAACTAAAAAAATATAGGTTAAAACATGACAAAATTCAAATTAATAAAGACTAAAAACAGAAGGAATTATTAATAGTACCTTTTGTTTGGAGGATGTTAATAAATTCATGAAACGTCTTCTATATTCACTCTACCAGAAAATATGTAAGCATTCCTCTTGTCTGCCCTTGATTAAGAGTAATCACAGTAAATTTAGTAAAAACCAGATTAAGGGGGAAGGAAGCCTTATATATATATATATATATATATAACAGAAAGTTGGTATGAAGTATTATTGTTAATGAAATTAGTTTTCCTAAAGTTGAGGAATACATTTTAAAGGATAAGCTTAGAGCTTCCAAACTAAACAAAATTGAGTAAAGAGAAAGACAAATACTGAGAGGTGTCTTCATTTATCGTGGCATATCTTTTGTCTCATACTTTCGTAGAATTTACGGCTACCTTTACTGAGTAAACAACCACTGTAAGGTGCAGTGCAGCATTCCAAGAACTTCTTCAAAATAAACCAAGAGTTCAAATTGATACACGCACATGACAATGTGTACAAATATAGAAAAAGGGTGGGAGGGAAGTGTTTCAATAATGCAGTCTTTGCTTCAATAGATGTACTCTTTGTGAGAAAAGAAAAGGAAATAATGTAAGTATTTGCTTCAACTTGCTGACTTGTGAGAATGGATTTAAAGAAAGATGAGTTGATGAATTTAACAGGATAAAAAGAAAATAATAGAATTGTTTGTTTTAAAGATGAAGAGTTAAAAGTGAAAGGATACGAAGGTAAATTCGGACCTTACCCTTTCAAATGCCTTCCAATGGATCAGTTTATTTGAGAATTCAAGTGATGGGTGTAGAAGTTTCTTTATCAGTTACTGTTTGGTCACTCACACTGTCAATCTAGCCTATTTGCGCTGCTACGTTTTTGGACACAGGGGACCATTACAAGATGCTATTTGCTATTTCGAAAATATTAGTCATACCAGCAACTCTTACGGCTCGTTATCTTAATTAGTTCCAAAATATTGTTTTTAGTTTTGATTATTTATTCTCTAAGTTTTAATCATTCGATGGATTAGTCTCCATTGTTTTACAGAGATTAGATTTGGTATTTACACTGTACTTTTGGTCGTAATTCCAATGTAGAAGAAAATCAGTGTTTCATTTTTCTTACTATATCCAAAAACTTAAGCACCCTCGAAAATTTAAATTTAATAAACCGTTGAATTAACTTCTGAATGGTTTCTCACGTAGAGGACAATATACATAAAATTTTCATGCAAGAACTATGTTCTTGACCGACATTTTTGAGATTTATAATTCTCAAAGTCAAATTAATGGATAATAAAACATGACAATTAAAAAGTATATCTCTCAATAAGCATTTGAAAATCGTAAAAACCCTGCAGATAGCATCCATTCGAAGATAAAGATAACATAACCAAGTCGTTAGAACCCACGTTAAATGCGTCTAAAAAGAGGAGCAAAAGTTCAAGAACATCTATTGAAACTAAAATGACAATTAAACCTTTCAATTATGGTTATATCCAAATATTTTAAATGTTCCCCCTCCCTCCTTTTACCAAATTCCTCCCTCTCAGACCCACGTTAACAGAGTATGGGTTAAAGAGGGATAGAAAACCATGACAGAATAAAAAATAATATACCTAAAACCAAAACATAAACTGACAAACTTTGAAGCATACGAAGTTTATTACACAGGGCACTAGAGCAGAGAAATTTATTCTTTATTAATGGATCCATTAACATAGAAGAATGCAGGTTCATGTTGGTCAGTTTCACATGACCAACGCTACATTACATTATTATATTAGTATTAACCTCCTTAAACAGTTATAACACACGATACTACCCTCTGCACGTCGTCGTATAACTCGAAAAGAACTTGTACGGATCAGAATCCAACGCAGCTCCATCAACTTTGAGCATTCCCGTTGCCTGCTGCAGAAACCAACAGGTACACTCCATCTCCATAATGAATTGGTATTTACATAAAGTTTAAAGTAACGTAATTGATTAAGAGGAAGTTGAAAAGGTTTACCTTGGGAAGAGTTGTTGGGCTGAGTTGGTTGCTGAGTAGCCGTGTCGGTGCTTCTGGGGGGTATGACAACGCCGGGCCATGAGCGGCAGGTGCAGTGCATTCCCTCGTCAATGCTGGCGTAGAGGGTGGTCAGGTGGTTCCCACACCCTCCCCACGTGTACCTCCCACAGCTTCTACACTCCACCCTATAGCACATGATTTTGGCTTTGAAAGTTGAAACTCTTCTACACTTGAGCAATTCCAACGATGCCTTGCTTCAGAGTATGGTATTATGACACAACAAACCCATTTTATAAAGAATGTATTCAGATGACATTGTTGATCCTGTCATCTCGTTAACATCAACGCTTTCTTGGTTTAGTTTCTCTTGTGTCACACACTAATGGGGCCACCTCGATACTGAAGATAACGCCTGGCATAATTATTCGGTTATTCCATTTCAGAGATTCTGTTTAGAAGCCACTCTTCCTATTCCTAATTTGCCTTTCAAAACCTTTATGGACCAGATATTGCATTCAACGACTACCATTATGCCACCTTCTTAGGAATAACCGCTAGACAAAATACATCGCATTCACTTCTTTTCCTAGGTCTCTTTCATTTGTTGATAGTAACTAGTAATTGATCTTACAGCTTCGAGTAGGGGTGCTCAATATATAGAGCTATTTTTTAGGTTAAGATGCTTAAATACTCCTTTCACTGCGCCGCATCCGTTGTCTCTTTGTTTCGCGATCTTAAATATGGTTTTTTATCCTAGGTGAAAGAAATAGCAGAGAACCCTCAGATGGTTCTTCGAATATACTTCAAACTTATTTAGAGAAATCAAATTGAGAATACTTTATACGGAAAAAAAAATCGAAGTCCATCATAAGGTATCAGAAATATAACCAAAACAATTCGGTAGAGAACATATAAATCGATCACAGCCTTTAAAGCTTGCAGATTTTAACTCCTAATTTATAGTTTACATGCATGAGCAAGCTTATAAATGAATTTTGCCAAACAAACTAAGAATCCAAGAAACAGTATTTAACTTCGATCGACAGAAACATCCGTTATTCACAACGGTGGAAAGACCCGTGCAATCATTTTTCATTTATCCTGTTATTTTTGGGCTGCGATGTTATGATATGGATGTTTCATTATACCTTCTGGCTTGGTTAAACAAAAATTGTAGCATGCTTCAGTAATTAATCAATTACCATGCCCCCAAAATCATAACTATTACTCATTCAACCAAATCCAGAGTAAATACCCTGAGTGATTTTAATTGAAAAAAAATATATCGTAATTTTTTTACGAATGTCATTTCAAGTATTCAGAAATTTGTGACGATATCAATTAGCTGCACATAAAGCCAGTACGGAGACTATATAGCAGAAGACTTTCTCAGAAAACATTCAATCCCCTAAAAATATCCTCTCATCAATAGTTCACTAGTGTCACCAAACTGTATGGTTGCATTCAAAGTTCAAATTAAACACACCATACAAACGAACCAAGAATTACATCAGCAAGCGCTCTCATCACCCTTGTCTTCAGTTGATTCTAACGCTGGTTTTTTTGGTGTGCTTCCTTCTGACGAGCTGGCATTTGATGGTCGCTTAACACCTCTTCCTACCACACCAAGGTGTGTGACTCCACCTGATCCATTGGTGTGGGCAGTTGAAATGGATGGAGAGTCAAAACCTCCATTGTTTTTTACAGTAGCCAACTGTGAGGAACTCACCATTCCCAGAGATGATTCCTTCCCATTGCCTGCTTTGGCAGCGGCTATTCCTAGGATCTCAGCTAAAATTGACTTTGGATTTGAGACTAACTGTTGCAAATCTTCAAGCTGCAATTTCATAAATTCCCATTTATATCAAAATAAAAGCATAGGATAGCTAGTTATCTTAAAAAAATTTACCAAGTTTACCTTTCTTTCCAGCTCACTTGATAGACCTTTCAGAGTTTCAATCTCTGATTGCTTATCCACAATTGAGTTATTAGGGTCAGAATTGGGGTCTGTAGGTACATTCTCAGTTAACTCGGACACAGATGTCAAATCTGAACAACTCTTTACTTCATTTGTAAGACGATGCAATCGTGCCTTACAAACAGATGCAGCCTTCTGACAGTAGATAATTGCTTCTTCAGCCTTAGAACCAACCTCCAAACACAAGCATATGCGAAAGTTTCTATTTTCAGGAGTTAAGTAGCAGCAGAGGACATATTCAGTTATCTACTTTGCTTAAATTAAAGACACCATAAAAACCACACATTTAGATAAAAATTAAACATAGGATACAAGTCAGCAATTTTTCTATCATCTGGTTCAACAAGTTGCTCTAAGATGGACAGTGCCTTCTGGTAATCTGACAGAGAAGTTTCAAAATCCTCTGCATATACAAGAACCAGGAAATAATCCATCCAGCTATTAATATAATCATATTCCACCTTTTTGTTTTTCTGGAGAAGAATTAATAAAATTTAAAATGAGTATATGAATATGGAAATACCTCTTTCCAATGCAACATCTGCCAATGTTGATAGTATGTCCACCTGCTCTATTGTATTGACAGATTGCTTTTCGACAATCGCTCTAGCAATATCAAGCATTTTCCATGCCAGATCCAGGTCAGTCTCATCTTCATCAGCTTCTGCCAAGTCTTCTGCATCACTAGCCTCGTCACCTTCTTCCTCATCATTCTTGGTGGACCCTGTTTCATGTTTGAAAATTGAACTAACACTAAGAAACTGATTTATCTGCAGACTACATCTTTTGTGGTTATAAATTATAAAATTCATCTTGATTAGGGAATAACGTAATGCACACACACATATATACAAAAGTGACCTTATGCTAGCTTCTCCAAATTTTCAAATATGGTTGATATTCAGACACCCAGTATCTACATCTAAAAATTTTAGGAGGCGTTGTACATATTTTTATTCATAAATATCCTGCTTTATATAGTCTGCATCAACCACGAGCTCTTTCTTTTCTCACTGGCTTAGCTACTGGTATCTCACTGGCTTAGCTACTGGTAGGAGAGAATCGACTTATAATGTTAACATCAGTGCCATGCATAAACATCTTATCAGTACACATAAACATCTTATCAGTACACATAAACATGCTTAAACAATGTTTTTCAATTTGTCATTAAACAGCTCATAAATCAAGCTAATTACACCTGTTGATATAAAAAAATGTTCTGGCAACTCTAAATAAAATGCACATCTTATAATCTATCACATAATCAATGCCTCAAAACACTTCCCCTTGTCTGCAAAGACGGTTGAGTAGGGCAGCATGCTTTCTAAGGCAAACTAGCTAAGAGATAACAATTTTTTTGAAACAATTTCAAATTTGCATCACATTTTACATATATGTCCAATTCATCTTATAAAGAACCATGGTATAAAAAACTTTAAAAAATGGAGCAATAAATTATAAACAAAAATAAAATAAAAATTAAGCAGTAAGCCCTAGAGACAACACACTGACCATCATCCACAGCTTCACCCTGGTCAGCTGAATCCTGCACAGCATTGCTCGAAAAAGAAGCAGTGGAAGATTCTGCGTTCCCAGAACTCTTGGCAGGTCCTTCTTTTGTGGAGTCATGTTGAGATCCATCCTCCTTCTTGGGCACATCAGCCAAAGGATCAGCTTCCTCCTGAGCCTTGTACAAAAGAGCACACCCATATTTGTAGTATGTGTGCACACACTCAGGAGCAAGTTCACCATAATGAGACACTCTGTTTATTTCAAATATTCTTTCAGAGCATTATACACACATACACACACACATACATACATACATACACATACATACATATATATATATATATATATAAATATATATATATATATATATATATATATATATATATATAAATTTAGGGTATGAAACATCACATATTTTATATAAAAAATTTAGGGTTCACATTTTTTTTCTATTAATCAAGCAACATATTTCACTCATGCATAAACCACCCGTCTTCCCCTTTTAGCAGAATGATTAAACTCAATTCACACAGAGAATGTATTTTACAGTAAAAGAAACCTGATTTCCAGAGCACGGCTGAAGTTATCAGCTGCTTCTCCAAAATCGTTCTCTTTTATTGCCAGGTTCCCTTTTTCCATCAGCTCATTCGCCAACTCCAGAGACTTCTGAGGATCGCTAACGGAAGCTTCAGCCTTAGACACAGACTCTTCAACACCATGGGTTGTAGAAGCATTCACAGATATTTCGCTCTTGTCCTTCTCAGAAGAGTTTAGGGTTTCGTCCACTGCGACAGCTTCCTCCAGCCGAGGCATTGTGACAGAGGTTTCAGATGCAGGAGCTTCTTCCGCCATTCTCGAATTTCCCTTCAGAGACGGGAGAGAAAGAAAAAATCGAAACTGAAGTGACCTCAATTCGCAAGGGTTTGGGTTTTGATTTGAGGCTTTGGTTTCTGGCGCAAAATGGTGAAAATGAAAAGGAAACCCGAGTACGAAATGGGCCTTATACCCGCACCATTTCAGTACCCAAATTTGCCGCTTGATACCATTTCGGTATTGACAGTTTGACACGTGGTAGAAGTGATGGTAGAAAGGACATTTTAGTAATTAATAAATCAGTTAAATTTGGAAACAAACCATGGTCACACAGGTAGAGGATCAGTGAGGTAGTGACATGGTTTGTGCAATCTCGTCATGACCAAAGTTGGTTGTGATCGTGTGTTGTGAAACCTTTGTCGACACTTTAAAACGTGAGAACTGAGATAGTTGCTGTTTTTTTTTTCTGACAGGGTTGACGGCCAAAGAATCAGCGGCGCAGGACATTCCCCCTTGTTTTGGATACAAAAGTCTGAAGAAAATGAAAGAGGAAACGGAGCAGATTGTGCAGAGGGGTTGGTAACCGCGTAGAAGGGAAGACTGTGAGAATGTTTCTACCATCAATAGCCTGCTTCAGTTGTTCTGTATGTCCCAGTATTTTGTAACACATTTTATTCTATTCTTATTATTTAGAAAATTTGAAGGGAAAATTTTTATTCTTTATTAAAATAAATTTGAAAGCAAATTGATAGGAAATTTAAAATTAAAGTTTTTTTAAAATTAATATATGATTTGATTAATGTCACATATTAAAAATTTTATTTTTAAATTTGCTTTTACTTATTTTTAAATTCACTTAGATAAAATAAGAAATTTACCTTCAGATAATTTTAAATTTGTTCGATCACTCTTTTCAGGTTCATTTAAGTGACTAAAGTGAGACCAAGATCACCATGAACATGTGGATTTAGATTTTTAATAATGAATGTATTGTTGGAATATTCCATAACTGTAACCGTTGAGAATAAGTTTTTTAATCTTAGAAAACGTTTATGAAAATGCACACCAAGATTAGTAGTAAGTTTATACAAAAGTTTCTAATAAATTGAAATCATATTTAATCTTTAACAGAAACTGAATATATGTACATATTCGATGACTCCATATTTGTACGCCTAAATAGAGGAATGCTGGTTGAGGACTCACAAAGGTAGTTTTTCCTTCTTTCAAATTGGTCATTTGACCCTTTATTTTAAAATAATATAATTACAATTTTTTATATAATATTTTTTATTTAATTAGTATTTGTATTCAAGCAATAATGTACAAGATTTTCAAAATTATAAAATATTATTATATTAATTTGAGTTTATGAAAATATAATTATAATTTAATATAAGTATTTTATTTTATAAAATTAAATAATAATATTTTGATTGTTTTTATAATAAGAAATGTATTTATTTATATATTTTAAAAAAATATATATTATATATAATTATATTTTAAACTATATTATGATTGAGTTAACCAAAATTAAAAATTTAATTTTAAATAAAGCATTGATTAGATGATGTAAAAAAATGTAAATAATAAACTTTAATATATAGATATAAACACAACAATATAACTTCATAGTGTCATAGATATAGTTATGATTCCATGAATATTAAAGGTAAACAATTTAATTAATACAAATAAGTATAATAATATATAGTTATTGATTAATCAAACTTAACATATTGGATATTATTAATCAAACATATAATCATTGGATATCAACCTCTTTACATCTAACGAAACATGTGACGGATTGTCATCATGGGTAAGGTTTTTCTTATCAATTTTGTACTAAGCTTGTTGACAACGGAATATTACAACAACTCTAAAAAACCTTTTTGTGTTCCAAGCCTTTAAAAGAGTGCAAAAAAGAAGCATCCAAAGATTTAGGTGTAAAATACAAATATTAGTTGACTATACAATAACTCAATTAACAAGTTTAAAAGAGTAAAACGAAATTGAAAAAAATTAAAAAAATATGTGACGAATTAATATATTAAGTTTGTTTAATATTTTTTGTAATCTCATTTACACTTTTCTTCTTATACGTGTTTTTAAAAAGAATGACATTGAATAGATTTTAAATAGAATATTCAAAACTTAAAACTAAGAAAATCATATCTCATTTTAAATTAAAAATGTTTTTATTTTATTTCTTACCTTCCATTTTAATTCAAATAAATTAGACAATTCCTTTTTGTAATGGAATTAACATTCTCCAACAGGAGTTTTTATTATATTTTATAAAATAGAAGTTGAATTTATCTTGTTTCTTTTCCATACTAAGGGACAGAAAGAAAAATCTTCCTTTGTCAACTGTGAACGGTGGGTGTTGCAATCTGAAATTCTGCATCTAGGAAATTTTGGTTCCGTGGATGGCGCGTTTCACATCCCCAAACCCCATCACACTGCACAGATTCCGTCCATGTTTACCAATTACTCGCTTCGCTGCAAATCCTCAACACAGTCGCATCAACACCCGCAAATTTCAGACTTTAGCTTGCCAAACAAATCCTAACCCCAATCAAAAGGATGTCCCTCCAAGGGTATGTTTCCGTTGCTCTGCAAAAACAGAAAATTGGATGAGGTTCTTTATTTCGTACCTTAACTTCCTCTAACCTCTGCTCAGGAACAAGAAAAACCAGTAGTTGAACCTACCACAGTCAATACTCAGACCACTAAGACGACCACAAGTTCACTTCCTCAATTGCCAAACAAAGATGTCAACAACAAAATCGCACTTGTTTCTACTTTAGCGGCTTTGGGACTTTTCCTGTTTGCCAGGTTGGATTTAGGTGTTTCTCTCAAAGATCTCTCTACCACTGCAGTGCCTTACGAAGAGGTTTGGTTATGCCCTCCACTGCTTTTCTTCTTTTAATTAGCTTGTGTTAATTATGTCAATATATCTGTTAGTGTTCCCAAGGTTTTCAAACCGTGTTACATAGTATCTGGCACCATTTTTTTTATAATTCTTGTGCTTTCATATTGGATGGTCCAGGCTCTCTCCAATGGGAAACCCACTGTGGTCGAGTTTTATGCAGATTGGTGTGAGGTATGTCGGGAATTAGCTCCAGACGTATACAAAGTTGAGCAGCAATACAAGTAATCACCTTTTAAGTAAAACACATGCTTTCCTATTTATTATCGTTCATATTAAGCAGAACATTAAGGCCATTTTACATGAGGAAATGTGGAGTTTTGGTTTTTTTTACTTTTTACTTTGAATCACAAAACTCTATGTTATCTTTACTTTGGTTTCTGTTTCCAAATATTTGCACTTGGTAAAAATATGTTTTTTTTTTATGTTTACTGTATAATTTTTGAGAAATAAACATCCTGACTGAAAAAATATGATAGTTTTGTAATTAAAAGTGAAGATAAGAAATGAAAACAAAAGTAAACAGAGGTCCTTAATTTTGCTATTGCCAGTGTTAATTAGTGTTGACACAGTTTAATTTTCAACACAGGGATCAAGTTAATTTTGTAATGTTGAATGTTGATAACACAAAGTGGGAGCAAGAGCTTGACGAGTTTGGCGTGGAGGGTATTCCACATTTTTCATTCCTTGATAAGGAAGGGAATGAGGAGGGTAATGTTGTGGGTAGGCTTCCCAGACAGTACCTGCTTGAAAATGTGGATGCCCTTGCTCGTGGACAAGCATCCGTTCCTCACGCTCGTGTTGTAGGCCAATATTCAAGTGCTGAAACAAGGAAAGTGCATCAAGTTGTTGATCCAAGAAGTCATGGTTAGATGACCAGTTTCATCTGTCAGTGAGCAAACAACTTGTTACTCTTGTTTACATTTATTTTTTTCTTATCCACATCACAATCTTATTATGAACATTGTGCAAGTCTGTCACAGATTAGGATCTAAAAATCTAGATATCAGTCACACACATGTTAGCTCAAATGTGTCTATATTCTTAGTCTTGTTATAATTAAAATTCACTTGAATGTTTACAGGCCTGTTACTCTATTCATTTTCTGTTTTCTAACCATTTATATCTGTACACTCCACTCCCCTTCAAATTCTAAATGCACGGAATTCTCAGTCTATCAGAAAGTGTGATGTGTTTATTGGAAACAATGAATTTTCTGCTCCTATCAGGGTTTACCACTCAATAACCACGACTAAGATTTAAATGACATTTGCCATACATCGCGTTTATAATTACAGGACGCCCTTAGGGTTCTACTGGTCAACGCTGTTTTCTACCATATTTGTGTTTTCGTTGGACACTCTTCAAGTTCTAGTGGCCAATGCCTTAAGATTCAACTGTTTTATTGTGAATTTTTCTAACATAACTGAAACTTTCAAATGTATTTGGTGTTTCAAAACATCACCAGCTTAATAGAAATAATATATATTCTTTTGTTCTTTTTCAAAATGAAAATTCACTAAAGCAGGGTTGAGATAGACGTGGATCATGCGTCAACTAATGAAAACATTTTTAAATTAATCTGGTTTATTTCTTAACCGTTCACTTAATCGATTTTAAAAAAGATTTTTATCCATGACAGAGGGTAGAGAAATTAATTATTTTTCTCCGTTATTTTTCAATTTCTTCTGCTATGTTGATTTCTAGCTTTTAGTACAATGCTTGCTCTCATCCTGCACACTATATGTAAGATCCATGTCTGCAAACACTGCCCCAAGATCCCTGGGGATTCTCGTATTCCAGCTACTTTAAGTTTAAAACTGGTTTTGGTTCAAAAGTTGGTTCCGAATAATTTAAAACTTTTGTATATTTTTAAAAGAAATGATGTTTTTATTTTAAAATTAAATTCAAATAATTTTTTTTTTCATATACTGAAACTGTATACCTTGGCATAACTTGGACTACTCAAAGACACCCAAAATGACAATTGTAGCCAAAGGTGGTTTCTTTCAACCATAATTATATACAGTAACTAGCATAGTGTTGATCCTGACTGAGTAGTGAATTCTGCATATTGATCACTGATGATTTATGAATATAATATTTGGAAGTTAATCATACACAAAAATAGGTATAGCAACAACTGCGACAGAGAAAAGGAAGTGTTATATGCCTTTAGTATTCACATTTATGGAGGCTAGCCACCCCAAAGTAAGTATACATGTCAAGGGATGACATTTACTAACAAGCTGTTTGACGAAAGTGAGCTGTGTCCACTCGACCAATGAATAGGATCATGTACTGATACAGGAGAGCTGTCTTTCACCTCCACAGAATGAAAAAATCTCTCAATCTTCTGGGGAACTATCAATCTCGCACTCCCTTGGCCAGCCTTTTTGATACCACTCAATGACTTTTCACTTCCACTGCGAGGTGATGAACAAGTGGATCCATTCGATGAAGTCATGGCAGTTTCCTCCATAGTTGCCCATCCACTGCGTTTAATGTGTTCTAGCTCCTCTGCCACTTCCATCATAGTAGGCCTCATGTCACTGTGAAAAGCAAGGCATCTAAATGCAAGCTCAGCTACCTTATGAATAGAATACAGTGTCCAAGCATCTCTGTGTGGTTCAAGGAAGGGGTCTATGATCTCATCTACAGCACCCCTCCTAATCCTATCTACGGCAAGTGCAGCTAAGTTAACCTCACTCCTAGGTCGAGAAAAATCAACCGCTTTCATGGCAGTTATTATCTCTACCAAGACCACTCCAAAACTGTACACATCACTTTTATCAGAAAGATGGAAGTTCTGGTGGTATTGGGGATCCACATAACCAGGAGTCCCCTGTGGAGCGGTTGAGATATGAGATGTTTCTGTCATGCCAAGCCTAGAAAGCCCAAAATCAGCTATCTTAGATTTGAAGTGATAATCCAAAAGTATATTACTAGATTTTATGTCTCTGTGGTAAATTGGGGGGTGAATTGCGGAATGGAGATATGCTATAGCATTAGCAGTTTCAGTAGCTATGGTAAGTCTTACTGTCCACGGCAGTCCTTCACTCCTCTCTCTTTGCAAGTGCTGAGAAAGTGTTCCATTTTGCATATATTCATAAACAAGGATCTGCTCTCCCTTCTCTATGCAGCAACCTAAGAGCCGAACTAAATTTGGATGACTCACTGAAGAAAGGAGCTTGATCTCATTCATGACTTGGTCAGCACTGTTGGTGTCTCTTTGCCTTAACTTCTTGATAGCAACCCATTCATCACTGTGCAGTTTTCCGGCGTAAACTGTACCAAATGCCCCGGTTCCCAGCCTGTGTTTCTCAGAGAAAGAATTTGTGGCTTTTTCTACTTCTTTGTAGGGATAGAAAGGTATACTTGAGTTTCCTGCAGCTTCACGTAATTGCCGCTTTACTCTGGTATGTTTTCCCAACCAAATAGAGCGGCGCCTAGCACAGTAGCATAGAAGAAATAGACCAGCCACCACCAAAGCTCCAGCTATGCTCGCTGTCAAGTGTGAACAATCATGCAGAATTAATCCAAATATGAAATTTAAGAACTTCTCTTCTGTATTCATGTTTGTATCAAGAACGTGAAAAAATATGCATTCAATAAAAGTTTGACAGGTTAACAAAGATTCTCGTGTGAAACAAATTTCCAACATATGACTATATACAGTGAAACGAGTAGGACATTAAGATGTTAAGGTTCTATTCTATAATACCTCCAACAGCAACGCCGATTTTGGTTGCTTTTCCACATCCTCCGGAAGCCAGTGTCGATGCACTGCAACTTGAAGCCGAAGCTGATGACAAGGCAACCGTAGGAACAGATTAAAATCAATGACGATATATGCTAAAAAAACTAATATATCACATTAGATGATAAAAACATATGTTCTGGATATGCAGTATCTACTAAAATCTTCCTCGTTTGATCTATAGCTTTTGAAGACATGATTGTTATTGATCAGAAATTGCTTCAGTTTTTATTAATGTTTGAATTCTGTAAAGTTTTAATTATAAACCCGTCTGAATTAAAAAATAAACCAAACACGTGCAATAGGAAAAATCGTCAAGACGTGGCACAGAAAATGTTCGAACTAAGGTTTTATGTCAATATGAGATATCTATATTGAGAAAATGTCTAGTAGAAAGGGTAATTCGAATCACATTCAATTTGCGTTGTCAACATATGGGTGATAAATAAATTTTCAGTGATGCCATATGCCTAATGTTACGAGTAGTAATTACTACCTTAAATTTGGCAAGTTCCTAATACTAATTGCTCACGTTGAGCAATATCTCCCGTTTGACCACGTCTAATACATTGAAAATTCAATTCCATTCAACCACGCATGTGCAGCCAAAACATGTTGACTTTTGATTTCTCAAGGATTCTGTTCGGTTAAGTTACCATTTAAAACAAATAACGCGTTCGTTATTCCCTCCAACCCTACTCAAATAAAAGAAAACTCAGAACATAACGCCAATAATCTATGCAGTTGCCATACTCCCTATCTTCCATGAGATTGGATTCCTTAGAGAAGTAACACGAAAATTATAATGGGGTAAAAATTAAATAGGTTTATAAGCAAAGCTATCAATAGCTGTTCTTCCATATCTATCCAAAATTAGGGAACCTGCAATGCCTTGTGAACTACACGACCACCAGAAGAAAAACAAAATGCAAGTTGTTTTATCAGAAAGGGAAAGTCAACGTGGTTTTACAGGTAGGGTTTAGGTGAGCTAGTACAGTGTACGTCTCTTCATACTTTTGTTTTAAAAAATATTTGTTTTTTTCTTAACTTTTGAATACATCATTAATAATTCAGTAGTATGCACTCAAATATTTTACGAGTACAAACATATTCGAATATAAAGTCAATGTTTATATTTAAGAAAGATATATAAGTATTATTTTGTACATTACTTATAAAACATGATAAAATATTTTACTGAAAAAATCTAAAATAATTAATTATAAAATAAGAGAGAGAGAGAGAGAGAGAGAGAGAGAGAGAGAGAGAGGGAGATTATATTGTTATAACATATTAACAAATTTTTCCATTCCATCCATTGAGTTTAGGTCATTCTCAAGCTAAAAAGGAAATCAATGCTCTTGTACGATGTTAACTCTGCAAATTAAGAAGAAAATGTGCATGTTTTCTGCAAATAGAATGTGAAAAAAATGAGTGCAGTCTCTCGATATGGTGTGATAGATATACACTAGGCACCTAACATTTTAAAGAAGATGGGTATTTGTTTGAGACGGGTCAAAATTGGGGTCTTGCCACATGGTTATCCAGCACATAAAGCCGCAAGCAGGTGTTAAATTCTCAGTCAAACCCCGCAATTTTTCCACAAGCAAGAACCAAACCATATAATAATAAAATAATAAAACCAGTAGATAGATAAATATATGATTATATAAATAATGTGAACTCACTTTTCCGGCAACCGGTGCCATTTATGAAGCCGTCGCCGGTGAAACCATGGATACACTGGCACCGAAACCCTCTTTGGACCGTTGAGCAGGTAGCGTTTTCAGAACATTCATCACACTGTCCTTGAAGCCACCACGCCAACTCGACCACCTGAAACTGCAGCGTAATCTCCTTGCTCTGCCCAAAATAAATCGCAGAGAACAAGTAATTACACTTAGTTTCTTTCAAATCTTTGTACGTCAGAACACCCGCCTCATCTTGTTTCGAAAAGCAACTGATATTACCACTTGTCTTATCGCAGGTTTCCACAAAATTCGAAGCCGGAAAAGCGCACCCTCGAGACGCATCGCTGCAATCTTGCACCAGAAAGCTGTTGTTAACAGAGGGAGCAAAATTGTTACCGAAAAGTGGCTCGATGGATTCCATGCTGCGGTTGCATTTTGCAGGGAGATTGACGAGTATGTTGCT